>NW_026652281.1:51971208-52209960 GCF_009828535.3 Hylobates moloch
TAAGTCTTTAATCCATCTTGAATTAATTTTTGTATAAGGTGTAAGGAAGGGATCCAGTTTCAGCTTTCTACATATGGCTAGCCAGTTTTCCCAGCACCATTTATTAAATAGGGAATCCTTTCCCCATTTCTTGTTTTTGTCAGGTTTGTCAAAGATCAGATAGTTGTAGCTATGCGGCATCATTTCTGAGGGCTCTGTTCTGTTCCATTGATCTATGTCTCTGTTGTGGTACCAGTACCATGCTGTTTTGGTTACTGTAGCCTTGTAGTATAAAGTCAGGTAGCGTGATGCCTCCAGCTTTGTTCTTTTGGCTTAGGATTGACTTGGCGATGCGGGCTCATTTTGGTTCCATATGAACTTTAAAGTAGTTTTTTCCAATTCTGTGAAGAAAGTCATTGGTAGCTTGATGGGGATGGCATTGAATCTATAAATGACCTTGGGCAGTATGGCCATTTTCACGATATTGATTCTTCCAACCCATGAGCATGGAATGTTCTTTCATTTGTTTGTATCCTCTTTGATTTCATTGAGCAGTGGTTTGTAGTTCTCCTTGAAGAGGTCCTTCACATCCCTTGTAAGTTGGATTCCTAGGTATTTTATTCTCTTTGAAGCAATTGTGAATGGGAGTTCACTCATGATTTGGCCCTCTGTTTGTCTGTTATTGGTGTACAAGAATGCTTGTGATTTTTGTACATTAATTTTGTATCCTGAGACTTTGCTGAAGTTGCTAATCAGCTTAAGGAGATTTTGGGCTGAGACAATGGGGTTTTCTAGATATACAATCATGTCATCTGCAAACAGGGACAATTTGACTTCCTCTTTTCCTAATTGAATACCCTTTATTTCCTTCTCCTGCCTGATTGCCCTGGCCAGAACTTCCAGCACTATGTTGAATAGGAGCGGTGAGAGAGGGCATCCCTGTCTTGTGCCAGTTTTCAGAGGGAATGCTTCCAGTTTTTGCCCATTCAGTATGATATTGGCTGTGGGTTTGTCATAGATAGCTCTTATTATTTTGAGATACGTCCCATCAATACCTAATTTATTGAGAGTTTTTAGCATGAAGGGTTGTTGAATTTTGTCAAAGGCCTTTTCTGCATCTATTGAGATAATCATGTGGTTTTTGTCTTTGGTTCTGTTTATATGCTGGATTACATTTATTGATTTGCATATGTTGAACCAGCCTTGCATCCCAGGGATGAAGCCCACTTGATCATGGTGGATAAGCTTTTTGATGTGCTGCTGGATTCGGTTTGCCAGTATTTTATTGAGGATTTTTGCATCAATGTTCATCAAGGATATTGGTCTGAAATTCTCTTTTTTGGTTATGTCTCTGCCAGGTTTTGGTATCAGGATGATTCTGGCTTCATAAAATGTGTTAGGGAGGATTCCCTCTTTTTCTATTGATTGGAATAGTTTCAGAAGGAATGGTACCAGTTCCTCCTTGTACCTCTGGTAGAATTCAGCTGTGAATCCATCAGGTCCTGGACTCTTTTTGGTTGGTAAGCTATTGATTATTGCCACAATTTCAGAACCTGTTATTGGTCTATTCAGAGATTCAACTTCTTCCTGGTTTAGTCTTGGGAGGGTGTATTTGTCAAGGAATTTATCCATTTCTTCTAGATTTTCTAGTTTATTTGCATGGAGGTGTTTGTAGTATTCTCTGATGTAGATTGTATTTCTGTGGGATCGGTGGTGATATCCCCTTTTTCTTTTTTTATTGCATCTATTTGATTCTTCTCTGTTTTCTTCTTTATTAGTCTTGCTAGCGGTCTATCAATTTTGTTGATCTTTTCAAAAAACCAGCTCCTGGATTCATTAATTTTTTGAAGGGTTTTTTGTGTCTCTATTTCCTTCAGTTCTGCTCTGATTTTAGTTATTTCTAGCCTTCTGCTAGCTTTTGAATGTGTTTGCTCTTGCTTTTCTAGTTCTTTTAATTGTGATGTTAGGGTGTCAATTTTGGATCTTTCCTGCTTTCTCTTGTGGGCATTTAGTGCTATAAATTTCCCTCTACACACTGCTTTGAATGTGTCCCAGAGATTCTGGTATGTTGTGTCTTTGTTCTCATTGCTTTCAAAGAACATCTTTATTTCTGCCTTCATTTCATTATGTACCCAATAGTCATTCAGGAGCAGGTTGTTCAGTTTCCATGTAGTTGAGCGGTTTTGAGTGAGTTTCTTAATCCTGAGTTCTAGTTTGATTGCACTGTGGTCTGACAGACAGTTTGTTATAATTTCTGTTCTTTTACATTTGCTGAGGAGAGCTTTACTTCCAACTATGTGGTCAATTTTGGAATAGGTGTGGTGTGGTGCTGAAAAAAATGTATATTCTGTTGACTTGGGGTGGAGAGTTCTGTAGATGTCTATTAGGTCTGCTTGGTGCAGAGCTGAGTTCAATTCCTGGATATCCTTGTTAACTTTCTGTCTCGTTGATCTGTCTAATGCTGACAGTGGGGTGTTAAAATCTCCCATTATTATTGTGTGGGAGTTTAAGTCCCTTTGTAGGTCACTGAGGACTTGCTTTATGAATCTGGGTGCTCCTGTGTTGGGTGCATATATATTTAGGATAGTTAGCTCTTCTTGTTGAATTGATCCCTTTACCATTATGTAATGGCCTTCTTTGTCTCTTTTGATCTTTGTTGGTTTAAAGTCTATTTTATCAGAGACTAGGATTGCAACCCCTGCCTTTTTTTGTTTTCCAGTTGCTTGATAGATCTTCCTCCATCCCTTTATTTTGAGTCTATGTGTGTCTCTGCACGTGAGATGGGTTTCCTGAATACAGCACACTGATGGGTCCTGACTCCTTATCCAGTTTGCCAGTCTGTGTCTTTTGATTGGAGCATTTAGCCCATTTACATTTAACGTTAATATTGTTATGTGTGAATCTGATCCTGTCATTATGATGTTAGTTAGTTATTTTGCTCGTTAGTTGCTATAGTTTCTTCCTAGCCTCGATGGTCTTTACAATTTGGCATGTTTTTGCAGTGGCTGGAACCGGTTGTTCCTTTCCATGTTTAGTGCTTCCTTCGGCAGCTCTTTTAGGGCAGGCCTGGTGGTGACAAAACCACTCAGCGTTTGCTTGTCTGTAAAGTATTTTATTTCTCCTTCACTTATGAAGCTTAGTTTGGCGGGATAGGAAATTCTGGGTTGAAAATTCTTTTCTTTAAGAACGTTGAATATCGGCCCCCACTCTCTTCTGGCTTGTAGAGTTTCTGCTGAGAGATCAGCTGTTAGTCTGATGGGCTTCCCTTTGTGGGTAACCCGACCTTTCTCTCTGGCTGCCCTTAACATTTTTTCCTTCATTTCAACTTTGGTGAATCTGACAATTATGTGTCTTGGAGTTGCCCTTCTTGAGGAGTATCTTTGTGGCATTCTCTGTATTTCCTGAATCTGAATGTTGGCCTGCCTTGCTAGATTGGGGAAGTTCTCCTGGATAATATCTTGCAGAGTGTTTTCCAACTTGGTTCCATTCTCCCCATCATTTTCAGGTACACCAATCAGACGTAGGTTTGGTCTTTTCACATAGTCCCAAATTTCTTGGAGGCTTTGTTCATTTCTTTTTATTCTTTTTTCTCTAAACTTCCCTTCTCTCTTCATTTCATTCATTTCATCTTCCATCAGCGATACCCTTTCTTCCAGTTGATCGCATCTGCTACTGAGGCTTCTGCAATCTTCGCGTAGTTCTCGAAACTTGGCTTTCAGCTCCATCAGCTCCTTTAAGCCCTTCTCTCCATTGGTTATTCTAGTTATCCATCCTTCTAATATTTTTTCAAAGTTTTTAACTTCTTTGCTATTGTTTTGAATTTCCTCTCGTAGCTCAGAGTAGTTTGATCATCTGAAGCCTTCTTCTCTCAACTCATCAAAGTCATCCTCCATCCAGCTTTGTTCCGTTGCTGGTGAGGGACTGCGTTCCTTTGGAGGAGGAGAGGTGCTCTGTTTTTCAGAGTTTCCAGTTTTTCTGCTCTGTTTTTTCCCCATCTTTGTGGTTTTATCTACTTTTGGTCTTTGATGATGGTGATGTACAGATGGGTTTTTGGTGTTGATGTCCTTTCTTTTTGTTAGTTTTCCTTCTACCAGACAGGACCCTCAGCTGCAGGTCTGTTGGAGTTTACTAGAGGTCCACTCCAGACCCTGTTTGGCTGGGTGTCAGCAGCGGTGGCTGCAGAACAACGGATTTTCGTGAGACCACAAATTCAGCTGTCTGATAGTTCCTCTGAAAGTTTTGTCTCAGAGGAGTACCCGGTTGAATGAGGTGTCAGTCTGACCCTACTGGGGGGGTGCCTCCCAGTTAGGCTGCTCAGGGGTGAGGGACCCACTTTAGGAGGCAGTCTGTCCGTTCTCAGATCTCCAGCTGCGTGCTGGGAGAACCACTACTCTCTTCAAAGCTGTCAGTCAGACAGGGACATTTAAGTCTGTGGAGGTTCTTGCTGAGTTTTTGTTTGTCTGTGCCCTGCCCCCAGAGGTGGAGCCTACAGAGGCAGGCAGGCCTCCTTGAGCTGTGGTGGGCTCCACCCAGTTCGAGCTTCCTGGCTGCTTTGTTTACCTAAGCAAGCCTGGGCAATGGCGGGCGCCCCTCCCCCAGCCTCGCTGCCGCCTTGCAGCTTGATCTCAGACTGCTGTGCTAGCAATCAGCGAGACTCCGTGGGCATAGGACCCTCCGAGCCAGGTGCGGGACACAATCTCCTAGTGTGCCGTTTTCCAGGCCCATTGGAAAAGCGCAGTATTAGGATGGGACTGACCCGATATTCCAGGTGCCATCTGTTTCCCCTTTCTTTGACTAGGAAAGGGAACTCCCTGACCCCTTGCGCTTCCCGAGTGAGGCAATGCCTCGCCCTGCTTCGGCTCGCGCACAGTGCGCTACACCGACTGTCCTGCACCCGCTGTTAGGCACTCCCTAGTGAGATGAAACCAGTACCTCAAGCAGAAATGCAGAAATCACCCGTCTTCTGTGTCGCTGGGGCTGGGAGCTGGAGACCGGAGCTGTTCCTATTCGGCCATCTTGGCTCCACCCCAAAAATTTGATTATTATATGCCTTGGGGCAGTCTTATTTGGGTCAAATCTGTTTGTTGTTCTCTGACCTTCTGGTATCTGGATATTTATCTCTTAAGTTTCGAAAAGTCTTCCATTATTATTTATTTAAATCATTTTCTACTCCTTTTTGTTGCTCAACTCCCTCTTGAACATCAATAATTCTTAGATTTGGTCTTTTGAGGCAATTTTCTATACTTTGTAGGTGATTTTCATTCCTTTGCATTCTTTTTTATTTTTTCTCTTTGATTGTATATTTTCAGATAGCCTGTCTTCAGGCTCACTAATTATTTCCTCTACTTGATCCATTCTGCTATTGAGAGCCTCTAATACATTTTTCAGTTCAGCAAATGCATTTCTCAGTTCTGAGATTTCTGCTTGATTTTTAAAAGTTATTTCAATCTTTGTTAAATTTCTCAGAAAAAATTCTGAATTGATTTTCTGCCTTATCTTGGAGATCATTGAGTTTCCTTAAAACTGCTATTTTGCATTCTTGGTCAAAGAGTTCATATATTGCCATCTCATTGTGATCAGTCACTGGTTTCTTTTTTGTCCACTGGAGAGGTCATGGCTCTATTTGCTGCTGTTTATTATGAATGTACATCTATATCATTGCATTGATGAATTAGTTATGTATTTCAGTCTTCTGTCTGGCTTGTTTGGGTTTTTACTGGATATGTTTGCTTAGAGATTCTTTGTAATTTACCTGTTGATTATCTCTTTTTTTCTTTAGGGTGCTGCCTCCTTTTCAGCACTAGATAATGCCTCAAGCTCAGGTTTGCCTCAGTTCTAGTAAACAGAGTGCCAGCCAGGGGACCTGTAGAATGAACTGTCGACAGTGTAGTCCTGCTGAACAGTCACTCTGATTTGGCGTCTCCTTTGGTCCAGGTGCAGAGCAGAGTTTCCAGGGCTGGGATTACTAGTGCCCCTCTCCCCTTTGCCTTTATCTCTCTTTAGGGATATTTCTTTATTCAGTTACTCCTGATGCTTCCTGTGGGTTCAAGCAGGGAAAGGTCTCCTGCCATGGAACCCAAGGTGATGAGGAAGCTGGCTGCCCACTATGATCTCACTTTTACTAGTGTAGAAACCATGGGTTGGGGGAAATTTTTAATCACTCTTGTTGCCAGGCAGATTAGGGAGGAGGCATTGCAAATATGAAAGTCAGATTCTCTTACCATCTGCTCAGGGCTTTTTCACTTATTTGTGGCCCTGGGAACTGTCTCATCCTCATATTTTAGTTCTGGGATATTGCTGGTTATAATCTCAGTAATGTATATTTGTTTTATATGGGAAGAAGTGAAGCCAGCTTGCTTTTACAAAGCTATTGTGGAACCAGAAGACCCCCACCCCTTTACTCTCAGGAGACTGAATATTTTGAGAAAATCACTGTATTAGGTTAGTCTACGTGATGAGAATTTGATTCTTCCATGACATTGTATCAGTTTTTTTTTAACTAATGAAAATTGCTAAGTGAAAAAGTAGGATAAGAAATTTGTCAGCCTGGGTGATAGAGCGAGACTCCATCTCAAAAAAAAAAAAAAAAGAAATTTGTCTATATATTATTAGAATAACCACATTAAAACAAACAGCAAAATTTATCTGTAGATGTCAAGCAAACAAGACAGGTTTTCAACTTCAATAGGCACCAAGAAAATGAAACCGCAGTGTGTACTACACTGGGATGGTTAATTTTATGTGTCAACTTGACTGGGCTAAGGGATGCCCAGATAACTGGTAAAACATTACTTCTGGGTGTGTCTGTGAGAGTGTTTCCAGAAGTGATTAGCATTTGAATCAGAGACTGAGTAAAGAAGATCTTCCCTCATTATTCAATCCATTGAGGGCCTGAATAGAACAAAAAGGTAGAGGAAGGGCAAATTTCCCCTCCTTTCTTAAGTTGGGATGTCTGTCATCTCCTGTTCTCAGACACTGGAGCTCCTGGTTCTCTAAGGCCTTTAGGACTCTAGCTGGCCTTCTCCAAATTCTACCCTAGGGCTCTCAGTCTTTTGGACTTGGAATGAATTACATCACTGGCTTTCCTGGGTCTCCAATTCCTTATATAAGGAATTTACTACATATGTATACATATATATGTGGTAAATTTTATATATGTATATTAAAAATACATATTTACATACACACATATGTACACACACACGCGCACCTCCTTTTGGTTCTGTTTCTCTGGAGAACACTGACTAACACACACACTTATACCAGAGTGCCTAAAATTTAAAAAGATGTAAAAGGCCAAGTGGAGAGAGCAGAACTCTCATATGGTACTGGTAGAAAGGAAACTCAGTACAAATACTTTGAAGATCTGTTCGGCATTATCTATTTAAACTGAATACATACATACCCTGTTACCTGACAATTCCATTTTTAGGTATATTTCCAACAGAAATGCATACATACATTCACCTAAATACATGGACCAGAATGTTTATAGCATAACCTTAAATCAAAAACTATCAAATGTCCATCACCAATTAAATGGATAACTGTATTGGAGTACATTCACACAATCAAATACTCTACAGCTATGAAGGTAAATCATCTACAATTATGCACAAAAATATGAATTAATCTCATATACATGGAGTCAAATGAAAGAAGCCAGATATAAAAGCATATACATGTAAGATTCCATTTCTATGAAGTACAAAAACAGATGAAACTAACTAATGTCATGTGTATGCTATTTATGTCATGAAGGTGCAAAGAGGAAGTCAAAAGCCCACAGGATGAATAGGAATATGAATCCTCTATACTTTCCCCTTCTCCCATGAGAGGGTCCCACCACAAGCACTTCACACAATAGAACTAAGACAGTTTTCAAATGAATGCTGTTGCTGAAGCTGAGAATAAGAAGGCACAAAGCCATGGAGACACACTTAATGCTGCTCACAGGACAGAGAATGTCATTCCCACAAACTCAGACCCTGACTATCAAGAAAGAGGTTTTTCTTTCATTTTCCCATTTATGTTCCCATCAGAGCACAGAAATACTGTGATTTAGGCTATAGTTATAAATGAAAACTAGTTAGGTGTGATGTGGTAGAGGAAAGGGTTAGTAAGTAGGGTGATAAAGAATATAAGTAGACTTATTTAATGTGTTTTACACCAAGACATTTGCCAGAAACTATTATAAACATTTACTTTACCCATACTCTTTACGAGAAAAGTTGCAGGTGAATATTGTGCTAAGACTCCCTCTAATTTGTTTAAGCTGTCCACAAACAGACCACATAAAGGCTCAGAAGACATCAACAGAGGATATTGCTATAATTGAATACAATTTACAACAAAGATAATCTGACACATATTTAGTGATATGTATGAAAGCTAATTTTGCTAGGTAAAGAGCAAGTGGCACATGATATGGTTTGACTCTGTGTTCCCACCCAAATGTCATTTTGAATTATAATCTCCACGTGTCAAGGGAGGGACCTACGGGAAGTGATTGGATCTTTGGGGTGGTTTTTCCCATGCTGTTCTCATGATAGCGAGGGAGTTATCACAAGATCTGATGGTTCTAAAGTACGGCACTTCCCTTTTTGCTTGTTCTCTTTGTCTCTCCTCCTGGTGCCATGTAAGACGTGCCTTGCTTCTCCTTTGGCTTCCACCATGATTGTAAGTTTCCTGAGGCCTCCCCAGCCATGTGGAACTGTAGGTCAATTAAACCTCTTTTATTTATAAATTACCCAGTCTCAGGTACTATCTTTATAGCAGTGTAAAAATGGACTAATACAGTACATATAAGTAGTTAAATGACGATTATTCTTACTTGGTCAATGAAGTCTCTCTCTCTCTCTCTAATTCGCTACCCGACAACTTTTTCCATGGTAAGGATCCTTCTTTTCTCTTTGTGCCCCTGTGGCAGAGGCTGGCACCAAAAATTCTCAACAAGTGATTGTTGAATGGAGAATGTCCCATATTGATAATTTATCCTAGACCTCTCTCTTTCATCAGGATTTCTTGTGCTCCATCCATCCATAATGGCTTGTCACTCTCAGTGGGGTCCTTGACACATTTTTTTTTCTTCTTCACTTTCAGTTTCCCTGAGCCACTTGTCCAACTGCTTATCACTTACCACCCACAATCCCCACCCTTCTCCACCCACAAATCTACCTATCTTGTGCCCTGGGTTTAAAAATATGAAAGCAGTAGAACTCTAGGATACAGGCAGATGGCAAATAAACAAAGGCTGGGATTCTCAGCCCTGTCTGCACATTAGAATCACTTGGGGAACATTTAAAATATACTGATGTCCATACCCTACTGCCAGAAATTCATACTTGGCTTGTCTGGGGTGGATCCCTGGCAGCTGTATTTTTAAAAGTGTGCCAGTTAATTCCAACACAGTCAGGGCTAAGAATTACTGCCTATAGGATTAATGTATTCACTAGATGTGGGGAAGGACCACAAATATAGCAGGACATAGGGGAAAGGAGAAGGGGCTATAAGTGTAAACTGTAGGCATCCTGAGGCATAAAGGAGGAAAAGTTGGGGTGGGGAGAAAAACCAGTTGAGCAAGAAGACCTATCTTTGGTCAGGGATTGGGCCCTGCTAAAAAGACGCTGGCAGGCTGGGCGCGGTGGCTCACGCCTGTAATCCCAGCACTTTGGGAGGCCGAGGCAGGTGGATCACAAGGTCAGGAGATCGAGACCGTCCTGGCTAATGTGGTGAAACTCCATCTCTACTAAAAATACACACACAAAAAAATTAGCCAGGCGTGGTGGCAGGTGCCTGTAGTCCCAGCTACTTGGGAGGCTGAGGCAGGAGAATGGTGTGAACCTGGGAGGCGGAGCTTGCAGTGGGCTGCGATTGCACCACTGCACTCCAGCTTAGAGGACAGAGTGAGACACTGTCTCAAACTGTTGCGGGAAGTCAGGTACCCCAAACGGAGGGACCAACTGAAGCCATGGCAGAAGAACGTGGTTGTGAAGATTTCATGGACATTTATTAGTTCCCCAAATTAATACTTTTATAATTTCCTATGCCTGTCTTTACTGCAATCTCTAAACACAAACTGTGAAGATTTCATGGACACTTATCACTTCCCCAGTCAATACCCTTGTGATTTCCTAGGCCTGTCTTTACTTTAGTCTGTTAATCCTGTCAGCTGATGAGGATGTATGTCACCTTAGGACCCTGTGATAATTGCATTAACTGCACAAATTATAGAGCATGTGTGTTTGAACAATATGAAATCTGGGCACCTTGAAAAAAGAACAGGATAACAGCAATTGTTCAGGGAATAAGTGAGATAATCTTAAACTCTCACCACCGGTGAGCCAGGTGGAATGGAGCCATATCTCTCTTCTTTCAAAAGCAAATGGGAGAAATATCACTGAATTCTTTTTCTCAGCAAGGAACATCCCTGGGAAAGAGAATGTGCCCCTGAGGCTGGGCCTCTGAAATGGCCCCCTTGGGTGTGGCCGTCTTCTATGGTATAATCCCCAGTCTCCCATAGTGCTCCCAGGCTTATTAGGATGAGGAAATTCCCGCCTAATAAATTTTGGTCAGACAGGTTGCTCTCAAACCCTGTCTCCTGGTAAGATGTTATCAATGACGATGGTGCCAGAAACTTCATTTGCAATTTTAATTTTGCCCCGGTCCTGTGGTCCTGTGATCTCGCCCTGCCTCCATTTGCTTTGTGATATTCTATTACCTTGTGAAGTACATGATCTTTGTGACCCACACCCTATTCGTACACTCCCTCCCCTTTTGAAAGTCCCTAATAAAAACTTGCTGGTTTTGCGGCTTGTGGGGCATCACGGAACCTACCGACATGTGATGTCTCCCCTGGATGCCCAGCTTTAAAATTTCTCTCTTTTGTAATCTGTCCCTTTATTTCTCAAACCGGCCAATGTTTAGGGAAAATAGAAAAGAACCTATGTGACTATCAGGGCAGGTTCCCTGATATCAAACAAAAACAAAAACAAAAACAAAAACAAAACAAAACAAAAGAAGTTGACAGCCCTCAGACATACCTCCACTCAGTCCTAAGCAGCTACTAGCAAGTGAGCTTCTGCTGGCTCTATTAAGGGCATGAAAGCCTGATTTTAATCTCATGAAGAAAGGGCAGAGTAAGGACAGAGCACAGGACTTGGCATATGAAAAGCTGAGGAAGCTATAGTGAGAATAGTCTGTTTTTCCTCGGTGCAGTGGCTTCAGCACCCTTCTCCTCCCTCCCAACCCACCTTCAGCACTACACTCCCATCTGCTATGTGTGCTGCCTCAGACCTGGGCCACCACACATTCTCTTTTCACTCCCTCTCAGGAATTCTACTTTTACTATACAGTGATGCTTGATGGGAGTGTTTTAATAGTTGTTGTTATTGTTTTATTATGAATTTAGCTTCTAGTTCATCACAAGGAAGACTACTTCCCCAAGAAAACTTCAAGTGCAGGCTTTAGAATATAACCTAAGTTTGAAGGTTAATTTGATCATTTATTAGCTATAAGATCTTGGGTAATTGATTTGCTGAGCTTCAGTTATTTTCAATCTATAAAATGGAAATGATAATATCTACCTTGAAAGGTTTTGTGAGGATTAGATGTGATCATAAAAAGAATGTTCCTGAAAATTGGAAGGTGCATAATAAATATTCGTTTTCTGTCCCTCTGGATAAAACCTATCTTTCAGACCTGCACTGTCCAATATGGTAGCCACTAGCCACATGTAGCTGTTTAAATTTAAATTAATTAAAAGTATTTAAAATTAAAAATTCAGGGTTTTTTTTTTTTTTGGTTCCACTAGCAACATTTCAAGTGCTGAAAGGCCACATATAGTTAGTACATACCTTGTTTGGACAGCACAGATGTGGAGGCCAAAGCAATTCCATCTTGGATGCTAATCTGCCATGTTAGCTTCTGATTAACTGCTGTTCCAGGAAGGCCTCTAAGAATTCCAATTGTTCCTTGTATAACAGCAAGTACTTACTGTAAATCCTGTTCTTGGGTCAAACAATCTTGATGTTATTGTAGATCAATTGTTCTGCACATCCCTTCTGCATCATGTATAGCCTTTCCCTATGGTATATAAGCCCTGGATCAGGGGGTAATAGCATGGGGATCCATCACCTTGTCCTACCATCACCCAAGACACAGACATGGCTTCTTTGTGTAAGTCTCTATTAATTGTTTCTTACTCAGAAAACAGATTTGTCAGCCTCTTTCTTTAGCCTCTTAGCTTTCTCAGACTTTGGAGTAGGTTTACATAGACAAGCCCATGGCAGAACAACAGATAATACAACATTTTCATCATTGTAGGAAATTCTCATGGGCAATGCTGATATACCACTAGATCCTGCTTAAGTGCAGCTACAATGAAGATGAGAATCATCCATGAAGCCCACTGGCCAGGTAATGAGATGCAAAACACATGCCTTTTATTGGTGTCTACTCCTAGGAAGAAAGGGACCAAAAAAAGAAGATGCTGAGGAATCTCAAAATAAGCCCACCCTTACTCAGCAATTTTGCTGAGGATGAGCAGGTTCTATTAGTCTTTAGCTCTGTGTAACCAAATAAAGCCATCCAAGGTTGTCAGGCAAAGGCATATTTGCCATAAGTTTTATATATTATTCACTCACAGCTTTTAGACACTGACTTGGTCAACTTTGAATTCATTTCCCAAACAACCTGGGCTAAATTAAGCAACATGGAAGAGCTATGAGGCAGGGAGCCTTTTGAGATCATCTAACCCATCATCTCAGACTTTGAAGTTGCCTTTTATCTTAATTGCCATGTCTAGGCCAGCCTGCCAATAAATGCCATCTGATGCCTATGGTCTCCAGGTCACTAATTCAGATCATGACTTGTTTAAGCAAGAAAGACAAGAACATGATGGGCCACAGGGTGTGGTTGTGCAGTCTGTGCACTGTACAAGTCCATAAGGTGCCATTTACAATGTCATCATTATAAATATGTATATTATTCTGACAATTTCACAGAAAATAACAACAATGTATTAAGAAATGGATGGCTTTCCTTAACTTTCACAAAGGTATTTTATACATTAGCTGCAGGGGTGAGTGAGCGGTTCACTCTGAAGCTAAAGGACAGAAAACAGACAAAGATGTTGAAATCTTTAAACTAGGGGAATTTCAGCATTGAGGTCCAAGAATCTTCTGTGTATCCACAGAAGTCTTTGTTCCAACAGCTGCTAGAGAAATTCTGCCTCATGATTCTCTAGACCGGATCAGCCTTGTTCTCCGGTTTTAGAGATTTTCGCTAGTTCTGACCAGATTCCAATACCAGCACAATGGTTCTCAAGCCTGGCTGTCTATTCATCTGGGGAGTTTTGTTGTTGTTTTTTTTTTTATCTGGTTTTAAACCCTAGTTCACACTAATAAATCAGGATCTCTGTAGGTGGAGCCCAGGAAACAGTATTTTGTAAAAGTGTCTAATGTCTGCAGGGTTGAGAACTGCTCCTCTGGCGTATGGAAAAAAATGGAAAGGATGGAAAATGGGACTCTGATGTCCTAAGTCTGGAGTAAATTGTTAAACAGAAGAAAGCTTCTTAAATGTATTCACGCAGGGCTTTCAGTCAGTAAGACCAAAAGATAATGGAAAACAGAATTAAAAAAAAAAAAAAAGCAATGTAATCTAGTATTCACAATTGTGGAGTGGGTCTTCATCGCTCAATTTAAAAGTTTAGAACTGCACCACAAAAGGTAAAGAAATAGCATCAATCTTTATTGATAAACTGCTCTGGAATGCTCAAACTGAGCTCTAAAATGTTAGAGGAAGTGAGAAAGGAAATGAAGGAGAAGAGAAAGAGGAAGCTAGGCCCATTTAAGAATAGAAATTCACCCCTCAACTAAGTGCTGTATGTAGCACAGCATCCCACAGCCCTATCTCAGGAAGAAGAGGGCTCACTGTGATCGGAGGCATAAGTGGCAGGACCATAAGGGAATCTAAGGCTATCTTCCAAAAACTGTGGCTTCATTATTTAGAAGAGCTCAAAATTACCTGCTAAATAAACAAATGTGACCTATGCTAGCTTGTTTTAGGTGATAACTGCTTAGTCATGTTACTTAGTTCAAGAGTGTTCTCTGAGTCATGGTTTATACTCAAATCACATTCAGATCTAAGACAGCAAGTCCCCTTGAAACCTCCCTGTAATTAAATCTGCCCTGCCAATCCTTCCTGTGCCATCTCAAATGTGAGTCAGTGCTTTGCTGTCTTCTTTTGCCACCCCAATTTAGCAAGAAGTGTTCAGAATTCCCAGAAAAGCAGGCATTCTAACTGGTTCTTAGTAAAAGAGCCAATCTCATAAATGTATGCTGTATTTTCAAATACACGCTCTGAATCTAAAAATACACTTCCACTTTGCATTCATGTACAGCTGTGTCGACTGAAGATAGATGCTAAAAAAATTAGGAATAAAAACATACTTTCCCCTTCCTCCGTTTTTACTCATACGTATTTTTATAGCTTTCAAAGCCCAGTTCACCTCTCATATCTTCCATTAACTTTTCCCAGCCCAAAGTAACCTCTTCCCACTTGGGATTTATCTTGTCTGACCTTCTCATTTAGTACTTATTTGTATATTGTATTATGACACCTCCCTTAGTCATTTTATAAGATTAACTCTTCATATAAGATTGTGTTTTTCACCTGTTATACTCTTCAAATGTGGCCATGGTGCATAGCGCATAGGGGAAAAACATATGCTTTATAGTATTCACTAAATGTTAGATGAATTCATTATGAAACAGCATAACTTCATAAGCCAATCTTATATCTATGCTATTAGGAGAGGACAAAGTAATATGTCAAGATATCAGATAAAGTGACCTGGTTTTCTCACAACTGTAGGACCCAAATGTCATGCATCCCTGAATTCATTTAATGTGTCATGTACCGGAAACATGGTGGGGGGTGGATCTCCAGTGCTTCACAGGTAGAGGCATGTGCCTCTAAAGGAAAATTTTGAAAGGGTGAGGAGGAACGCTGCCAACTAAACTATGACATGCCATTGACGTACAAAACACATTTGATTTCAAAGATGTTAAAATGTGAAAAAGCATTTATCTTAAAATGGTTGAAATATGATTAATGACTATGATTTTTTCAAAATGAAGGTAATAGTAATAAAAGGTAGACACCTCATTAATGAAAATATTATCATAAATCACAGAACAATTTTTCTGAAAGAGAGGAGGCATAGCTTAGACCTGCCTCTGAAACAGTGAGCACCAACCAAGCCCACGATCATGTCCAGGTTTGATAATGGCCTATAATATACCAAGTACCCACTTACACTCTCCGAAAGTGAACTATTGAAAAGAAACCAAAGTTACGATGTCGTAGCCTTTGCTTCAAGAGTGCATGAAAGTTGCAAAATGAAGTCCTGAAAGAGTACAGTAATGTTTCTTTTTTCTTTCTTTTTTTTTTTTTCAAAAAAAATGAAGTGGCTAAGCTGTTACCATGAATCCTTATGCAGCATACTTACAAGGTGGTCCATGCTGAGCCTTTAGTGGCTGGAATCTGCCTACTCATGATCACATTCTACAAACCTGTTAACCACTTCCTTTGCATGACTTTGTATGAAATTTATCACACACAATTTTTAGTATGTTTAGTGTGTACACGACAGTGGATGGCACAAAGAGTGCGCCTTGTGTGCCGCTGTGTTTTCCTGGATGCCATGCATAGTGCCTTACCCATGGTGAGTAAGCCCTCGGAGAACTGTAAATAATACATGAACAAAGAACTGACCAAAGGGAAAGCAGTGTTATCACTTAGTTCTGGGGTCAGCAGTTACCCAATGAATCAATAAAGAACAATGCATGAAATTGCTGCCGTGCAGAATGTTAGTCAAAAGAAGGGTGAGTAGTGGGGTTCTTAGGAGAAGGCTCATGAGAATGTCTTCCTTGAATTTACTATCCCTATCTGGCTTTGAATGGAGTGCAATCCCAAACAATCCTTTTAAACAACTGATGTCAACATCAACAGTCAATTCAGCAATCTTGCCTTTTATCCTTTCCATCCCAAGATATCCACATTTTATTTAACAATTCAGTAGAATCTAATAGATATATTTAAGTGTCCCAAGTGAAAACATTTCTTTTTTTTCCAAACAAGATGGATGTTTAAGCCTGCTAAGATTCCTGCATATCATTTATAATGCATTTGATCAGAACCCAATAGAGTTACAGAGATCCCTCTACACATGCACACTGGCAACGTTGAGCAAGTTTAAGATGACTCTAGAACTGCTTTAACGTATATTAACAGGAGCCCAGGAACCTTCTAAACTCAGATAAAGATCCAAATTAATTTTGCTCTTGCTCCCAAAACTCTCTTCTTCATCAAGACCTGCACCTAAATACAGGGAGAAACAGCCTGGAGGCAGTAAAGATCCACCCAATTGCTACAGATGTGTTCCTCCTGGCAGCACTGCAGATGCTACTACGTTATCTCCTTCCTGCTTCACAATGAATCACAGCGCCATCTGGGCTATCTGTCTTAAGAATGCACAAGGGAAAAGAAGACGACATCATGCAGACCTGCACCACGTCTCATGCGTGGAAAAGAGACCGTAATCTGCCAGTGTCATCAATTAAATAACCAACAGGTCCTGGATTCCTAGTGCCCCTCCCTGTGCTGGCCCTTTATGATGCGGGTTTCTGCAGAGGGAATACAACATTAGGCTTAGATTAAATAATAACAGGAAAATAATAAAGAGGTTGTATATACTATTATTATATTTATGTATTTTATCATATATTTATATATAGTCATGTGCCACCTAATGACATTTCGATCAACTGCATATATAACAGTGGTCCCATAAGATTATAATATGATATTTTTACTGCACCTTTTCTATGTTTAGATATGTTTAGGTACACAAATACTTAGCATTGTGTTATAATTGCCTGCAGTATTCAGTACAGTAACATGCTGTACAGATTTGTAGCCTAGGAGCAATAGGTTTTATCATATAGCCTACCCACATAGCAGACCATACCATCTAATTTTGTGTAAATACAAAATATGATGTTAGCACAATGACAAAATTGCCTAATGACACATTTCTCAGAATGTATCATCATTAATAAGCATGGCATAACTGTATATTTATATAGTATATATATTGTACTGTATATTTATATATTTACATACTGTATATATCACACAAATATATTATATATACTGTATATTTATACAGTATATATTATATATTACATATAAACACATAAACACTGTATAAATTATGTTTATATAGTATATATGTAAGTTTACATATAATATGTAATATATGCTATATAAATATAAATATACAGTTATGCCTTGATTACTGATGGTGATACATTTATATATATAAAAATTCTCCTTAACCATGCTCTGAGAAACAGAGTTCTGAGAGATGAGAATAGATACTGCTTGCTAATGGTCTGGAAATGCTACATGCCTTATCCTTTCTTAGTCAGAATGCTCACTTGCACATTTAAGTCTCTTAGAAATCTTGTTCCAAAAAAGTTTAAACCTATTTAACAGAGGGTCCCAAAGACTTTATTTTGTAGCACACTTAACTGTAAAAGTATAGCACAGAACACCAGATTTGAGGAATGGAACCCTAAAGTAACCCAAATTTCTTTCTTCACAACTCAAGTCTAACTAAAGTAAAGTACTGCCTTAATTTATAGGCTTACAAATATTATCCTTGGGAAATCAGCATCAAACTTGTGAGAATCAAGCCACAGGCTCAAAATTAGACCAGGCCCTTTTCTGTAAAGCAGTTACTCAAATTGTAACATGAGTTAAAACTCTGGGTTCCAAAATTTTTCAGACTTCATGACTTCATTCAGGAATCCTAAAAACAACTGTGGTCATCATCCATTAAAAATGCAACTTTCATAGTGTTCTACAGACAAGACAAAAAAAAAAGTTATTTGGACTCACCTGGTTTTATTACTGCCCTAACAGTAAATATGTAAATAATTTAAACCAAGCAAACACATACACTAAGCATAATAAAATTCATGGTCATTGCTGCTTTATCAAGGAAAAGAACTCTGAGAAACTTGTCAAATAAATAAATGATCTGTGCCTTTCCTTGTCACTTTTCTTCTTTTCAGCAAGTTTAATAAATAAAATTGATGGTTTTGGGAAGAGTTTTAGGCCAGCTATTCCAATTGTAACATTCCTTTACCTAAATATCAGTTAACCACAACATTCCAAGCTTTGAGGCAAAAGCTGTTTCCTGCATTTATTTTGACACGTATCATGAAGCAGCATCGATAAAGTTCAGCCCAACAGCCCTGGCTGCAGTTTTTCCTGAAACATGCCTGCTATTTACTTTTTACTTTTTTTTTTGCCTCCCTCCTTCCTCCTGCCAACCCCCATTCTGCCCCAGAATATGAGTCATTAAGCTTATGGTAGGAAAATAAATTATCTTTGTTTTTTAATCATTTGATGCTTGCAACATAAGCTACAAGGAAATGCAACTTTCAATCCACCCAAAGATTTTAAGTAGGATTAAGAATAACCGAAAAGACTTAGACATGAGCAAATATGCCTGACAAAGGAAAACAAAAGTGAGAATAGGCTCTAATAGTTTTAGCAATATAAAATTCCAGCTCCGGATACAGATTAAAAAAATAGTGTTTTAATGGAAAATTCACGAAGACAGGAATTTTTTTAAAACCCTCAATCATCACCTATTCCAAAATAAAATGAAATATTCCTGACATCAGAAACTCTTCTCCTATCATACATCAATCCATGTCTACTTTGTAACTAACATGATAACTCTGGACAAGATTTCAACCACTGTCCCTGGAGTAAAATTCAAAGCACATTTTTTTTTGTTTTTTTTTTTTTTTTGAGACGGAGTCTCGCTCTGTCGCCCAGGCTAGAGTGCAGTGGCGCAATCTCGGCTCACTGCAAGCTCCGGCTCACTGCAAGCTCCGCCTCCCGGGTTCACGCCATTCTCCTGCCTCAGCCTCTCCGAGTAGCTGGGACTACAGGCGCCCGCCACCGCGCCCGGCTAATTTTTTTTGTATTTTTAGTAGAGACGGGGTTTCACCATGGTCTCGATCTCCTGACCTCGTGATCCGCCCGCCTCGGCCTCCCAAAGTGCTGGGATTACAAGCGTGAGCCACCGCGCCCGGCCTCAAAGCACATTTTAAGAAAATATACATACATAGCCAGCTTTCTCTCTCAAGAGCTAAGTAATAAATTACACCTGAATATAGGAACCACTTTTTAAAATGTAGACATGGAGGCAGGAATTAAATAAGAAAGAAATATGGCAAAGATAGACACAGATTGCAATAAGCTATTAGAATTAGAATAAGCATTGAAAGAAATAAAAGCTACTTGAAGAAAAGAAAATTAGAAGTCAAAAGAGAAAAGGTATGGAATTCAGTTTCTATTCCTGCTCTTTGTGAATTACTTTAGTCTTCTTTAGATTAAGACCTTTACTGTTTCTGTTTGTGTTTTGTTTCTGAAATAAGTAATAACATAAAGTCACTGAAATAATATTCCAAGACATGCTAGAAGAAGAAAATATATATGGTAGTTTTGTGCCCTGGAGAGAGTAAGAGGAGTAGGTCAGTATATGAATATTTCCATGAAGCAACCGGGAAGGTCTTGACATCCCATATATGCTGTTTCCAAGGTTTTGTCTCTCACCCTAAATTAGTTCAGAGATAAATACTTAAAATACAGTAACATTCAAATAAGAACTGAAAATCATATTTAAAAAATAGAGTTCACAGCAACAGTTTACTGGTTTGTTGACATCCTAACCCACCCCATCCCACCCCACTCCCAAGGAATGCCTGTGACTTGCCAAAAGAAAAGTGCATTTCTCTCTTTTTTTTACTACTGGGCACATATTCCCTAGCCTCTCCTACAAAATGCTAGAGGTAGATAAAATGACTTTGATAAGGTATGTACCAAAGTAGGTGAAATTTTGTAGGATTCCTTGGAAATAAAATATGCAACATCATATCTCTTGGTTTTACATTTTGGATATTCAAATTATTACATTTCAAATACATTCAACTGCGACAAATGCAAGATTTGAAAAATCTTTAATCTCCAAACAATATTTATTTTCCTTCTTTTCCCTTCCTTTGTCAAATAATTAAATAACAATAATAGAATGATGCCAGTAATATTTAGTGTTTATGTACTAGGCACTATGCAGTTGTGCAAACTAGATGAGATAGTCTTCATTACACTTCGTCACACTAGCCAGAATCTCCATTAGATACCGATTTGGAAAATGTGAATAACACAAGCCATTAACTTTGTACTAGCAATTAGCTTAATTTGATTACTTTGCTCTCCAACAGAAGTGAAAATTTCTGGCTGCTCGTTATAACCCAGGGATATTTCAAAAACAATACCTATGCCTAGGTCCCACCCCCAGAGATTTTATGGTTTTGGAATAGACTATTTTGCAAGCTCCCCAGGTGATCTTAGTATGTGCCAGGTTTGTGCCAAGTTTGATAACCACTGATCCAAATATCCTCTCCCTCCTGTGAAGAGAAACAAATACAAGTCATTTCCTGACCATGTCCATATTTTCAGTTTTTAGCCCTGGATAGATTAAACTCCATTGCAATGGACTATGTAAAGAAAGATAGCAACCACCACAAAATCTACTTTGTGATGAAAAATGAAAATGGTGTGAAAAGAAAGTTTAAAATAAAAAAGACTAAAATGTCTCTACTTTTGGTTATTTTTTTAAAAAAGTATCTGGCCTCTTTAGAACACAGGAGATATGATCCCATTTTCTTAAGTAATCCTTTAAATATGACTTGATGCTTTGAAATACACACTTCTTAATAGCCCATATGTGTTTACCAAGTCCATAACAGCTGGCAAATGACAGGAACTAAACCTTAACTGTCAGACTCCAGTCATTCTGATACCACTAAATTTTAGTCCACGAAGCAACCAACAAACTCACTTGCCAATTCTCTTCATCCCATTTTATCAATAGTTCAGATCTGCAATGCATGAATCAACTGGGATGAACTTCCTGTATTTTAGAATTCTAGGTCAGAACATTATCATTACTGAAAGAGGTTAAAAATAGACTTCACCTAATGTTGTTATAATAAAATTTCATATATAAATAACTTATTACATTAAAATGTGAAGCTTATCAAGAATTGACATTGAACTCTTTTTGCTAACAGCTTTCTGTGCAATCCAAATAGGTTGCTTAAACTCTGTGAGCCTCAATTTCCTCAGTTTTAAAATATGACTGTTAATACCTACTCTAACTCCCTTGAGATTTTGGTATAAATTCTGTGCACTTGAAGAACTTCAAAAAACAACGCAAAGGTAAGTTTTTTTTTTGTTGTTTTTTTTTTTGAGACGGAGTCTCTGTCGCCCAGGCTGGAGTGCAGTGGCGCAATCTCGGCTCACTGCAAGCTCCGCCTCCCGGGTTCACGCCATTCTCCTGCCTCAGCCTCTCTGAGGAGCTGGGACTACAGGCGCCCGCCACCACGCCCGGCTACCACGCCCGGCTAATTTTTTGTATTTTTAGTAGAGACGGGGTTTCACCGTGGTCTCGATCTCCTGACCTCGTGATCCGCCCGCCTCGGCCTCCCAAAGTGCTGGGATTACAAGCGTGAGCCACCGCGCCCGGCCAAAGGTAAGTTAATCAATAGTCATTTAGTCATAAGTTTTGTGAGGGCAGAAACAACCTCTCATAGATTTTTGCGTGCTCAGAATTTAGCTCAATGCCAAGCATATAGTAGGTACTAACTGAATGATTACTATTCATTAAAAAGATGAGTGAATGAATGAATAAACAATAGTAATTGAAAGTCACAGAAAACATAGTCTAATGACTAGGAGGTAATAGTAAAAATGCATTCTCAGGCTTTTTCCTTTCCATCACCAAAATTACCATTGCCTTTAGGAAATCAGTAATTGTATTTTGGACCATATTTTTGCCACTTCTTCCTTTGGGCCAATGGAAAAACTGCTGAATAGCAGTCTTCAGTGACTGTCAGATAAAATTATGTCAGAGTTAAATAAGAGTATGGAGAGGTCAGACACAATTTGCACTCATCTACCTATTTCTAGATTGTGGTCTTACATTTCATTCTTGTCTATTTCAGAAAGACAAGCTTTTGGGAAATCAGACAGATGAGTTTACAGGATTTCAATTCTAACTGAACATAAAAATGGAGAAATAATAGAAAAAGTATAGTCTTTAATTTGGCCTGGTAGCTGATGTTAATTGTGAGCATTCTTAGTGCTGAGACCATTCCTTAACTAATGAGCCCTTAGAATCAACCACTAGAGTTTCTTCTCTAGGATTTTTGGGGAAAAGTCAGTACTAGTTACATTACCTGTACTCATAAGACTTAGTCAACAAGGCCCCTGATTGTTTTTATCACTGACATCTGGCTATCAACTATACTTGAACTAGCTACGTCTGGGCTTCTCTGTGGCCGGAGTGTGTACGTTAGTTGATGTCTGTGATATACCAATTACTTTTCTTATCTCTTTTCACTTTCAGAGACCAGGTGCAAATTTTCACAACTCCTTGTAGATCAAGCATGCATTTTCTTTGGTTTTACTTATAGTTATTCCTAAATAGCTATGTGGGGGAGGGAGGAATCTCATCCTTCCAGTGAAATCTACGATCTTTGGGGCAGAAAGAGAAGTTAACAGCAAAGTGGTTAGATGAACTTGTAGGTGCTGTGCTTCCCAGCAAGACTCTACACTACACTTGAATAATTTCTTAAAATATCAATGGCACTAAATACATGTTTAATAAATAACTTTATACATGGACTTACACCTTCCTAAAATGTTACAACTATGCCACTTAACTGATAGGCATTTTAGTAAATCACATCCTTATGAAGAAATCAGCCCAGCCGAAGCTGGTTTATGGACCTACTAGATTTGCAGATATGCAGATTTATAGTGCAGAACAGAAAGTAGTCCAGGAAAAAGGATGCTTTCAACTTTTATCAGGTAAGGACCCTTGGTAAATATTAAGATTAAGATTATTGGCTCTGAGCTTACATGAGTTGGATGAACAAAGCTTTGCCCAAGTAAGGGCTTCTCTGTACCTTTTCTGTACCTTTGTACCTCTGTACCTCTGTACCTTCTGTACCTTTGTACCTCTGTACCTTTTCTGTACCTTGTACATAAGTTGAACGAACAAGCTTTGCCCAAGTAAGGGCTTCCCTGTACCTTCTCTGTACCTTCTCTCTGATATTTCAATTAATCAGCACCTTTTTCTAGAAGTCAAGTTTCCAGAGACAGATGTAGTCCTATCCTACTCTTCAGGGTTGTCTTCTATCTAAACTATTGCTAAAGTAGAGAAGCCGCATTTCCAAAGGGGATATTTAAAGAAGACATCCTGATGCAGACTGCTGTTGCCTACCTTATATCTAGTCTGCCCTTTCAGCTTATTAGAAGAACTCTGCTTTTATTCACAGTAGCAAGAAAACCTTGCTTAAAAACTGTAATTCCTTGCTTTCCTTACATTAGGATTGAGCATGTGATGCAATTCTGACCAACAAGAAGTAAGTAGAAGTTGCCGTTAATGTGTCCTGAAGAGCTCCCTGACAGAGAGGCAGACTCAGGAGGCTGCACCCTGTTGCTTTTTGCCCTTATCATTTCTCCTGCCTGGAATGGGAACAGAATGGGAACACAACAACTGGAGCGACAACAGTCACCTTCAGAGCCTGAGGATGAGAACTGCATCTTCAGGATGACACAGAGAAGAAAAGAAGGTCCTGGGGCCCTGATGAATTTGCTGGGTCACTACATTGGCTCTGGCCTGTCTAATGCAGGATTTATTGTATGTTGGGAGAAAAATGAACACCTTTTTTTATATAAAGCCTTTAGTTTGGTGATCTCTGTTGCTTGCAACTAAATAAAGTTTCTAACTGAAGTAAGTTCAGTTCCAAAGTTCATCAATCACAACATAAGATAACTTGAAATCATGTCATTTGAGAAAGGGTGAAGGAACTGTGAATTTATGTTTGGGAAGTGAAGGGAATGGAGAATACTAGAAAATAGCTATATTCAGATATGTAAGCCACTGACATATGGAGAGTCACAGAAGCCAAACCAGGAGGGATAGGTGAAAGCAGGAGAAGCAGATGTCAGCCCAACCTAAGATATCTTTCCAATAACCAGTTCTGGCTTCTCAAGGGTAAGTTGCTATCGCTAAAAGGGTTCAAGCATAGGATGCATGCCAACTCTACGGGAATATGGCAGAGGAGATTAAAACATTGAATGGGGCAGTTGGCAGTAGTGACATTTACTTAAAATTTCCACACCCAACACAAAAGAGTCTATGAATCTATGAGTTCCTAATGCCTAATATCCAATTCTCTTTGATACAATGAATATTGATTGTGTCCCTGTGAAGTGGATTTTATTGCTTTGCTGTGTTTATTGTGTTTAATCTAGCTAACTTTTATGTCACTTGTAGGCCTCTTTCAAAAATGACTGACTTTTCAGTTAGTTTTGGAAATGCCTTCAATTTGTCAGAATTTATATAGAAATTATGGGCTTGTTTGCAGTTGGGACAACCTAAGTGGTCGTTATAGATATTTGTTGCCTCTTTATTATGTACAGGGCACTGAGCTACATGCTTTAAATTGAATATCTATAACCTTGCAACAATCCTATGAGGAAAGTAGTATTATTATGTCAAATAATACTCCTTTTATGCCAAAGGAGAAAAATAAGGCACAGAGAATTTAAATCATTTTTCAAGATTATATGACTGGGAGTAATGCCAAAATCGGCACTCAGCAGATTCCAGAATCCCTGCATGAGCAGAGTAGATCCTCCATGCCTAGTCTATATCTGGCTTCAAAGAAGCATATCCACCTAAAGATCAGCTAAAGGTACTATAAAATCAAATTAAAAATAATGACGGCAGATATCCTGTCAATTTTAAATATTTCTCCACCAATATTTTCTTCTTTCATGTTCAATGTAATTTTATCCTTGTCTCTAAATATCACCCCATGAAATACAAATCTGGAATAATACAGGTTAAAATAGAAAGTAGCAACTATGTGACAAAGGTCATATATTTAGTCCCTAGTGAGGGATTATAAGGCCAATCTTTCTAACCAAACAGCTATAATTACCTTCAGAAGGTAGAGAAGCCCCACCAGAAGGCCAAAACTTCTCCTAACAATACATGAGTAGAAGCATGACCACTGATTAGAAAATCTTAAAAGCATTAACAGGCAATAATTTTTCATAATACAACAAAATTAAGAAGCCAAACATTGACTCAATATTTCATAAACAAAACACGTCTTTTGTAAAGGATCCAAACTTTTCTCTTAGAACTTTACTAACACACAACTATGAATAGGTAGAAGTTGGCACGTTATGATTATTTCATGGTGAATTATTATCCATATGGTTTCATTCGCATTTAAAATTTGTCCTTTAAAAGCTGAAATGACTGCTTAATTATTTTTACAAAAGTTACTGACATTACAACAAATTAAACATTAATTATTGAGCATCTTTTCACTCTAACCCATTTCTATCTGGTTTTAGTTTTAAGTCTTCTGGAGTTTTATCCCATCTTGCCACTTAATTCTTGTATATTCTTATTCTTTCCTTCAAGCTGATTAGTAATGCTAAGCTCAGGAGCAGAACTTTGAAATTACTGCCTTTAAACATGCCCAAATATATGGCACATGTTTCATCTCCCTTTGGCACAAAAGCCTGGCACATTCCGCCCCTCTCACCATGGATACTATCTCATTTAGCTCAGTCTGAACTGTGCTGTCTGCAGAGACTGAAAGCCTGTTGGGTCATTAAAAGAGATTTCCCTCTCTTTACACTCAGCCAGTATGCATCAAGTGGTTTAAATGAAACACACTTTCAAAAAGGGTCCAAGAGGGACAAAGAGCAAAGGGGAGAGAGAGAGAAAGAACAATAAGATTTGTAGAAATAACTAAAGGGGAGGCCAAGAATGCTTGGTGACAACTAGCATTTTTGGTAGGTGTATTTATGGTGTTAATAGCAAAAAGCAGAAAGCCAAGAGGAAGCCCTTCTCACTGACCTCAAAGGTATACTTGGCTGAATATATCACCTGTAAGCAATGGCTCTGCCTGTCCCCATCGAGTGGCTACTGAGGACTGAGGCTATAAGCCAGGAATATTCTTCCTCTTGTACCCAAGCAGTGCATCTCTGCACATGGCTGCTCTGTGGCACCAACACCTTCCCTGGGAAAGCAGCCAGAAGGGTGGCAGTTTTCTTTGGAGATTGGGCATTAATTAGGTCTCCTTTGCTTCTATAAGATAACACTGTAGATGCTTTTCTTTGCACTGATTATCAGCACACAGAAAAGGCTTGTGTTTCTCTAAGCTACCGATCAGCCAAGGGTTTGTATTGCTATGATAGCTGCCAAGTGATTTTATGGTAGAGAAATAAAATGAGAGGAAGGAGAATTCAAGTCTCTTCCTGCTGTAACTCAGGACCCAGTATTGCTGATATCCTTAGAGGGGAAGAAAAAAATCAGTGTTCTGACTTGCACTTGCTCCCCATTCCAGCTGGGCAGTGCTTCTTTTCTCTCCAGTTTGAACATGTTACACATCAATCTGCTGACACTCGTGCACAAAAGCTCACTCCAAGTTTGGTGCTACACACATGAACTCTGGAGTTACTCAGAACTAACTGCTCCAACCACTTAGAGTCCTGTGAAACACAGCCAGGCACCAGTAAGCAAGGCAAGCAAGCAAACAAAGCCTTCCAGGCAGCCAGAATACACATCATGACATGCATAACCCAAAGCTGGAACCCTCACTCCCAGGAGAGATTGCCAGACTTCTCCTCCGAATCCAGCTCACTCCAATTAAGACCTCATTCTATGTGGTTTGGCTATTTAGTACCACTGCCTGCAAAGATTAGAAACAGAAAAATAAAGGACTGCGTATTGCCCAGTCAGACATAGTGACAGTGCTACAGGACAGCTGGCCCTTAAAAAAGAGACAGAACGAATGGTACCACACAGGCAAACCAAAACCAATCAAACCCCAAATAAAATTCATAGAAATAAATGATCTATATACTTAATTACTTTCTTGACGTATTGTAGAATACAGTAAAATAAACCATATTTGTAATGAGACTTCCAAACCATGAAGAAAAATACAAATGTTTAATGCTTGCTATGAAAAGAAGTGGAGTTTTAACACTCTTTTAAAAAGTTTTGATCCTTCCATAGGTTAATTCCCATTTTCTAGAACCTCTATTAATTACTAAAATTATTATACTTCAATATTTACCTTTCAGGTACATGGTCACTTATCTAGCTACCTAATAGTTGGCCAGATCGAAGCCAAGCTAGGAAATGTGAAAGTGGGTGAAATATGTCAAATTCAAATTACCGGGGAGTGAAGGTGGCAATTTGAGGGGAGGAAAGGAATCTTAAAAAGGTAGATGTACTGAGAAACTTGCCTCCAATTTTTCTCTTACTCTTCAAGAACACATTGGTACCAGTTCTTGTACCCTGCAAGCTAGCAACTGTGCCAGTGGAGTGAGAAACGTGGGCTATTTCTTCTTCATAAAGGACTTAGAATGCTAGCTCACAATTCTAGCTGATCCTCAGAGGTACTTGTTAAGAAAACAGGTTTCTGCGATGGCTCATGCCTGTAATCCCAGCACTTTGGGAGGCTGAGGCGGGCAGACCACAAGGTCAGGAGATTGAGACCATCCTGGGTGAAACCCCGTCTCTTCTAAAAATACAAAAAGAAATCAGCCGGGCGTGGTGGTGGGGGCCTGTAGTCTCAGCTACTTGGGAGGTTGAGGCAGGAGAATGGTGTGAACCCGGGAGGCGGAGCTTGCAGTGAGCCAAGATCGTGCCACTGCACTCCAGCCTGGGCGACAGAGTGAAGACAGGTTTCCAGGATCCACCCTTGGATATGCTAGTTTGGAAGGTTTGGTTGGGATGCTGGAGTCTGTGTTTTTTAAATCTCTGCCAAGTTTGGAACCTCTGACCAGGGATGCTATGCTCTTGAGAGGTTCTCTGAGTGCCTGGGCTTCTCAGTTCAACTACCTCTACCTTCAGGATTTACAATCACCTGCCTCCTCAATCCAAATGGCAGTTGGTGCTGCTTCTGGGATCCACTTACATTCAGCCAGGTCCTGTGCTGTGAACACACAGAGTTCATTCTCCCATATAAGACCAGTCAGCCTCATAGCTAGCACCCTAAGAAGTTCAAAGACATTAAGACAGAACAAAAAACAATAACATTTGCCGTAAGTCCCCCCAGCTGCATGGATTTTCCAAATATAATCTCACACAGACTGTCTTTAAAACGAATCATTAGTAATGGATTTGAATATGCAGAACCTTCCTGCATGTGTGGAACCAAAGCCTAGTTATACTTCTTTGGTATTTCAGCTGCCAGTGTCTACTCATTATTTGTTATTTTTTGTTTTTTTTTTTTCCCATTACACAGAGAGCAAACACTGATAGCCCTGAACACACAGAAAATTTCTTCTGTGTAAACTAAGTAAACTCTGTTGTCAGTGGGGCAAATTGTTAACCTCTTCCCTTCTATTGCTGAACAGGGAGAGTATATAGTGTGAAACTAAGGGAAGGAAAAAGATAAAAATTTACAGTTTTCTGTACACTCCTGTGAGATCCCTGTTATGAGTGCTAGAAAAGGTAAAGATAAAGTGGTTGCCAGCTTTGACTATAGATGCTCTAAAAGTTTCCATACAACCATTACTTTCTAGCTCCTTGGAGGCTAGTATTGTGGTTATTTATCTCTGTTTCTATACAAGTATGTCTAAAACCTTACTGCCAGTATTGATATATTTGGGACTCTATCCAGTTTTTCTTCAGCAAAGAAAAAACTTTTAAACTTTTGCTGCATAGCATAAACCTAAAATTTCGTGAATTAAAATTCTCTAGAATTTAGAAAGTTTTCTAAATATGTCATAGTATGAATGTATGTTATTTGAGTAGGATGGACTGGGGTTAAGGGAACAAAAAGGAAGGAAGATTTTTTGTAGTCTATTTAAATAAATCGTGAGTGGATTATCTGTACTAAAAAAAGGAATAGTTATTATAATTGCTTTTGATAGGAAAAATGGCTGTCTTTGCCAAACTCCTGGATTCTCTGCCTTTGGCCTGGCTATTTGTTCCCTGACCTGGTCCCCCGTGAATCTGCCAGTTCCAAGAGCTTGGTGCACCCTGTGTCCTGGTAGAGACAGAAGCAGGGCTCACTACTTACATTTGTCTCTAGTCTAGTACTGTCTCCTCGGGGACTCTAGAGTCTTTCCTTTCCTTTGCCCAGCATGAGTGGGTCTGAAATGTGCATAAATGGGTACTTCCGTGAATCCCGCTGAATTTTTAAGAGGATTTAAGGGGTAAGGAATGAATGAAAGACTATACAAAACATTCTGCAAATGCCCAAAATGCAAGTGACAGCATTTCTGCTGAACTTTCTGATAATCTACTCCTGGCCCTGTGGTGGTTTCTCCCCAAATATTGCATGTTTCAGACATACTTATACTAAAAATCATTTATCTAAAATTCAAATCGAACTGGGTGGCCTATATGTTATCTGGCAGCCCTAAGTTAGACAATACTGTGTATTTATGACCATGATAACTTACTGGACCTGGGTTCTTCTTTGACTGTGAAATAAAGTACTCTGTTACATTCCTCTCCATGTGAAGTGTGATAATGCAACCCTGTCTTTGAAAAGCCAGCTGAAATGCCATGGCCTCTTTCCTGATCCCTCATTTGTCCAGTCAGAAGTACTGTTTTCTTCCTCTGAATCCTGTAGCCTGTCTCTTGCTTTGGTTGTATATTTCAACTAAAGTTGTGTCAGCATTTCTCAAAGAGAAGCAGCTGAAACCCAGATTCTTCTGGTAAGTGAAGTTAGATGACAGTCTTCTCCCCTTCAGTGACTTGAAATCACTGATGTTTAACAGAAACCAAAATGGCTTCAGGTCTGTCCACAGTGGGGTTTCATATCTTTGTGTTATAGGCTTAGGTGGCCCTAAAGAGGCTAATTCTGCAAGGAGAGAGAAGTACCGCCTGAGAGGAGGGTTCTGGAATGGTGAGCTACCCCAGAACCTTTGTATTGGTGTTAGTATCATGTGATTTGTCTCTGCTAGAATTTTGCTTATATAAGTCTTATTCAAATGTGAGTTTAGCCTTTTCTGGGGGGAGTAGGAGTAATATCTGTGTTCTACTTTTGTCTGATACGGGAATTAGGGATTTATTAGTTTCTACAAATGGTGTCTAAAAGTTGCACGTGTTTTTCTAGCCTGTAGAAGCGATTATTAATCGTTTGAAAATCACCAATTACTTGGAAAGTTTCTATAATTTGTATATAAAACTAAAGGGGCCTGGAACCATATTCTGGAAATAATCTTTGCCAAAGCTTTACATTGTTTTTGTCATCATTATCTATTCAGTTTGTCTATGTCTTCTTAATTTGATTTTGGAAATTTGTATTTTTTTCTATAAACATGTAATTTCTATTGAGACTTTAAGTATATTTTCATAGAATTATATGTACATATTTTTAACAATTAAAAAATCTACTCTCAATCTGTTAATTTTTCTACTTACACATTCCTAATTTTTCCTAAAGCTTATTTTTGTCCAAAGAATTTCTCATGGTTTTGTTTTTGATTCTGTCCTTTTCCAATTCCTTATTAAAATAGATTTTAACTTTTAATTCCTTCTTTTTGCTTCCTTTAGGTTTACTTTATCCTCTAATTTATAAAAATTGTATGTTTAGTTAATATTATTATTTCTTGATTAAATAATGAAAGATTATATGTTACCAAAAACATTATTAGTCATCTCTCATAAACAAAATGAAATATAATGTTATTTTTTCAAATGATCTTCAGAAAAATAGAAACAAGAAAATAAAGAACACTCATAATTTAACTACTAAATTTAATACATTTTAACCTTTGAGACATATTATTTTAGGTTGTTCTCTTTCCTCTGCTCTCTTTTTCTTTCTATACATATTTTTAAAAAATGACATCACACTATATTTAGGCAATTTTATATTTCTTTCCCTTTTAGATAATACTTTAATGTCAGAAAATGCAAATCTGTATCTTCTTCTTCTTCTTCTTTTTTTTTTTAGACGGAGTTTTTGCTCTGTTGCCCAGGCTGGAGTGCAATGGCGCCATCTGAGCTCACTGCAATCTCTGCCTCCCAGGTTCAAGCGATTCTCCTGCCTCAGCCTCCTGAGTAGCTGGGATTACAGGCACCTGCCACCACACCTGGCTAATTTTTTTTTTTTTTTTTGTATTTTTTAGTAGAGATGGGGGTTTCACCACGTTGGCCAGGCTGGTCTCGAACCCCTGACCTCAAATGATCTGCCTGCCTCGGCCTCCCAAAGTGCTGGGATTACAGGCGTGAGCCATCGCGCCCAGCCTATATCTTCGTTTTTAATAGCTGCATAGTTTTCTACAGCGTGGCTATACTATAATTTATTTAAACTATCCACTATTGATGAATATTAAAGTGTTTCCTGTTTCTATGTTAGTATCTTTACTATATAATGAGAGCTAAATAATTAATAAAAGTAGAAACCAACAAAATGTTGGACTGAAAATGATCGTACATACCTCCTTAATCAACAACCTTATTACTTCTTTTGTGTGGGTTTCTAGACATAGAATTGTTTGGGAGTCATTGGGTATAGGTATATTAAATTTTCATAAATTTTTCCAAACTTCCTCTCAGATTGGTTGTGTTATTTGCACTCCTACCAACTTTGGTGAGAGTGTTTACTTCATATATCCTGGCACCACTGGCTATAATTAATATAATCATTGCCAATATGATAACACTATAATTTTTAACAACTTCATTGTTTTTTAAATTAATGGTAAGGTTAAATTTTTGATAAATGTATTGCCCAATTATGCAATGATTTATATATGTAAACATATGTAATATATGTAAGTCATTTAAATAGTACCTGGTATAAAATAAGTGCTATATAATGATTGATATTTTATTATTTTATCATTAATTTTATTTTCATGTTGTAAATTGCCTGTGATTATTCTTTACTAATTTGCTATTGAGACTTATTTTTAAATTGTCTCCTGACAGGAGTTTTGAGTTCTCTTTGACCCTAGAGTTAATTAGGAGTGTGATATTTGAGGCTTTTTTGAGGGGAGTATAAACTTTATTAGATTTCTACCTTAATGTTTCTAGCTTTGCTTTTTTTTCTACCTGCATGCATGTAGTACTCATTCTTCAATCCTAAAATGTTAAAATTTCAGGAGATGTGTGGTTTTTCTTTTCACTAATCTGCCCTTAGGGAGTCTTTTTGTCCTATCATCTGTCAATTTTCTTGTATCACATCTTTACCTATTGCTTCTATCTCATTTTCTTCTAGTACTATCTGGAATATGAATTATTAATAACATTGGATTTTTCTTTTTATCATTCCTTTATAATATTATTTCTCTCATCTTTTAAATATCTGTTCTTTTTCTCTGCATTTTGAAAGAATCTTTTAAGTATATTCTTCACATCACTAGTTTTATTTTCTATAGTGTCAATTCTATCTTTACTGCCTTCATTCTAGATAAGTGTTATAAGTTTGCATCTTTTGGACTTCTTACCTGCCCTTTTCTTTTTGCTGCCCTTTACCCAGGCACATATATCTAATTTGTAATTTAACCTCACTTGACCCTCAATAGTATATGTTTTTATAATTTTATTGGGAACATGAAGCATATGTTTCTAATATTTACCTCCTATTTCCTATATAGTAGGTAACTTGTAAATTTTGCTTTGTTTTTCCATCTTGAATGTAATTAATTTATTATGCCATAGATTATTTTCATAACTCCATATCAGGATTTTTGTCTTGCTGCTTATCATTTTTATTTGAGCAATAGACTACCTATGTTTGATATCAATCCACAAACTGGGTAGGTCAGACTTCAGCATATTTTAGATTTAATCTAAATAATCTACAAAAGTTCTTTGCTCTGCATGCCATTTTGCCACCTCACTTTAAAACATATCCCCTAAGGCTATATTTACCCACACTCACGAATATCTTAATTACCCACATAGTCACTCAATAAATATTTAATGAAATAATGAATAGACACCACTTAAAAATTTTCACACCACTTAAAAATTAACATCCCAAGTTTAGAAACAAAAAGAATTTCACAATTTAAGAAAATGAAAATGTGTTATAGTAGAGAAAGTGCAGGCTTTGTAGTGAGCAGAACTGGGCTGGAATTCTAGTTAGCAGATAACTAATGAACAAGCCTCAACCATTCAGCTTTCCCATGTATAAAATGGGGTAAATATTATTTACAGACTTGCTATAAAGATCAGAAATAATATCTGTGAATCTCAAAACAATGTCAGGTATCTATAATTTTGGTGGTGATGATGAGTTTTCTTAGAGAATTAATGCTACTATGAAACAGCTATTTATTTCCATAATTTTTCATTTTCCAACTTTTTCTGTGTTGGATAATTCTACTATGGTTTTATTATTTTGCTTACCATATTTCCCAGAACAATACAACACTATATTTAGAAAGAATAAGAAATCATAATTCAAAGCAAAATACAAATAATTTAAAGTCTTGTGGAATATTACTTAATTGCAATGTTTGGAGCTTTCCTGAAAGCTTCTCTTTATTTATCAAAATTATTGGATCTCAATAAATAGAAAGTTGTTATTGAGTTAATTTATTGGAAAGATACAAGGTAGCTCACAGAACTGGAAAAAACGCTCTATGATCAGACTTTGGGAAGAACAGAAACTACGCTGCTCTGGGGATCAAGGTAGAGGAACTAAGGGAGTGCCTTAGGGCAGTGTGGTCAGAATATCCCAACTCTAGCCACTTTCTAACCTTACGTCACTCTGCTTAAGAATAATAAGAGTGCACTCATGTACTGCTTACCCTATGCAGTAATGCTTCTAAATACTTTGCATGTTACTAACACACTTAATCCATACAATAGTTTTATGAGGTAGGTAATTCTCAGGAAAAGAACACTCGCATAGGTATGGCTTGAGTCAACTGCCCATGCATTTGGCAAGGGATACCTCATGTGATACTGCCATTAAGATAAGATGGAATAGGGAGAGGTCAGGATAGTTCTACCCAAAGTAGGGTTAAATGAATCTGGGCAGAAAAAATCCACAGATGTCCACATACAAAATCCACTACATTTGATAAAACCCATATGCCTGACTCTGAGGGATGCATATCTCTATTTCTGGCGAGCAAAATATTTTTTATTGGTGGCATTCACTGACCAGCATTTAGAAAGTTCAGAAATAAAAAGCCTCTTCTCCAGAAACTGCATCTATATTTTTCTCTTACTATATGTGGATAGAGCTATAGCAGTACTTAAAGTAAATATGTGACTGCATATTGGTGCCATTACTAACAAAAGGAAAAACCATGTGTATTTAACCGAAAAAAACTTTAAAAAATGTAAATTCAGTCAAGCTTAACTTTTCTGACTCCACAAAGTCTAGGAACCATAGAAGAAGAAAATTCTTCCTCCATTACCCTAGGATTAGTGAGCAAAACGTTCTTCAGTCTCTTGTAACTGCTTGGTAAAAAAAAAAAAATTCTCTATTGATTTGCTTTAATCAACAAAACTTCCATTGCCAGAGAGAAAAAAGGCATTTAGTTATGCTGACTACTTCTATTTTTAAAAAATAATCCCAATGTTTGACCTATAAAGAAAAAACAAAACAGTTGCTGCTGATAAATCATCATACTATTATAATGGGAAGTACTTTGAGAAGGGTAGAAACCATACCTTATTTATCCTTATATGTGTTCTGCCTAACACAGAAATACAAGGAATGCAGCCAAGATTTATGTTACAAATTAAGGAATAAATTTTGAATTTATTTCTAGAGTAGTCCCGGTTTTTTTCATACGAAACTATCATTATTGCCATTTGATGTATCCAAAAAAGAAATACGAAGAAAGCTCAATGATTTCAGTGTATGCAAGAATAATACAAAAGTCACATAAAGCAATTAGTATCCCTTAAGCTCAAAATGATGTTCATTCTTTGTTCAGTCACCAGCTATTTTTGACCATCTTTTATGGTCAAGTCAACAGGGCAATGTTAAAAACTGGAAATGTGAATCACAGCACAGATGCCTAACATCTCCTATTCTCAGATTTCCACTGAAATATCGACAGGGTTATAAAAGACAAAAGAAAATCACCTTCAGATTTAGAAACTATGGAGACACCATCCACAAAAGAGAAACTTGGAGGAGTTTCAGCTATAAATAAAGTAGATCAGATAAAAAGGAAATACATAAAACCAGTCACCAAGGAACAACCCTCAAATTCTGCGGTACATAGTCTCTTAATTGGAGGGACAAGATCTGATAGCTGGAGGTTCCATGACAGCAGAGAGCAAACACACTTCTTTGGCTTCCATTTGCTAAGGGTGATCATCAGCATTTAAAAGAAGTATTTCAGCTGGACTTGGTGGCTCATGCAGGTAATGTTGGCACTTTGGAAGGCTGAGGTGGGAAGATCACTTGAGGCCAGAAATTTGAGACTAAGCTAAGCAACATAACCACACTCTGTCTCTAAATAAATAATTAATTTAAATATGTGAAAGTTAGCTGGGCAAGGTGACATGCACTTGTGGTCCCAGCCACTCAGAAGGCTGAGGCACCAGAATTGCTTAAGCCCAGGAGTACAAGGCTGCAGTGAACTATGGTCATGCCACTGCACTCCAGCCTGGGTGACAGATCAAGAGCCTATCTCTAAGAAATAATAATAATAATAAAATAAATATTTCTTGAAGTCACTCAAGAAAACTCACAATGCATCACTGAATTGTGAGTTTTAAAGGAATTGCAGTTACCATTATAGTATTTGGGATTTCCACAAAACTGTTAAATATTTCCCAAGAGGCGGCAACTCCAAAAATAGCCACAGATAGGTACATGGATGGATAGATAGACAGACAGACAGAGAGATCCTGGTTACTTAATAAGAAGTAATTATAACATTCCAATACATTTTCAATGCTATCGAAAAGCAAAAGAAATTACAAGAAGAACTGTTGATCTTTACAGCATTTTCTCATTCCCCTGGAAGAAATCTGGGACTTTGTGATCTAGAATAGGGGTATCCATAGTCTAGGATGAATTCTAGTATCCTCAGGCAGATCTGGGAATCCAACTTACTCACAGAGGAGTGAACTGGAAGTGGGTGGGGAAAATAGGCTCCAGCTCCTGAGTGACTTCAAAACAGAAGGATTTTCAGAGGCAGGGAATTTCTGAGATTCTAAGGAGATTTTTAGAATTTTCTTCCCCCAGAGGGAGGAAACTAGGTCATGTGCTCTTAACCCAGTGAGGTTTAGGGCCGTGGTGTGGGGACAGAAAAGATAGTTGACCTTAATTAGCTCCAAAAAAAGCCCAGAACTCTTGGGATTAATCCAAAATCAAGCACAACTTCTGGTGGGGAGATTCAAGCTCCCAAATTCAAGTATTAGTAGAACGAAGCCAAATCTAGGACAGCTCCTGAATAATTACCATTAAACTAACATTCACATGTTGTAAGAACTAAATTTATCCTCGCCACAGCTCCTATTTATAGAAAAGGCTCAGCCACTACCAGATAGCAAGCTCTGTGAAGGGATGGACTACGTCTGTCCTTTTCACTGCTGTATGCCCAGGGAATGGAAAGTAGTTGTTATATAGCTGATACTCATTAAAGCTTTGTTGAAATGAATTGTTCAAAGCCACACAATGAGTTAGTGTGAGAGCTGGGATTTTAACCCCAATCTGACACCAAAAACCATACTTCCATCTATATTACACTGCCTGCCAAGGCAGACTTAGACTAGAAATGATCGCAAGGCAAGCTCCTGCTCTGGTTCTCTTCCTAAAGCTCTCCTGGGGTCCACCAAGATGAACCAGGAGAATCACTTGGAGGGGCACCTTTGGGAAAATTTATGAATCTGGAACTTGTGGCAGATACTACTAGTTGTCTCTCAAAAACCTATTTTTTCCATTTGCCTCTTGCTAAAAGAAGCTTGATTTATTCAGGTAACAAAGTTCCCATTTTTGAATACTTTCTTGAAATATTTGGTATCTTAATTATGATAATCATTGCATAAGTGAACACATGTATCAAAACTCACCAAAATGCATACTTTCTACATATGTAATTTATTTTATGTAAATTATACTTCAATAAAGCAGTAAAACACACACACACATACATGCATACACAACCCACACACACCTCCCCAGACTTTGTGGTAATACATTTCTGGCTAATGAGATATAAACATAAGTCTATTGGATGGAACATCCATTAAAGTTATTATTTTACTGGAAAAAGAGAAAACTTGTCTGGATGAACACTTAACTTTTGAATTTCCCTTTTCTTTCTGCCTAGAAATGGAATAGCTGTCATGACAGAATGAGGGCAAAATCCACAAGCTGAGGCTGGTGGAACAGGAAAGCTAGAAGGAAACTCGGTCCTTCATGACTTTCTTGAGAAGCTGCCCCAACTGTGGCCTGTCCACCTCCTGACTTCTTATTTTGGGAGGAAAAAAAATTCCTGTTTGGTTGTCCTGATATAGTATGGTTTGTGTATATGTCGCTGCTTGCAATTACCAAATGACAATATTCCCATGCAAACTGTAAGGCAGATATTACAACGCCATTCCTCAAAAATGTTCAATTGCTGTAGAGTAAAATCTAAAGCATCTCTAGCCGCATTCCCTACTGCGGCCTTCCATGAACACTTCCTTCCAGCCCCAGCAGGCTGTTTGCCATGTTTCAAACAAGCAATACATTTTAAGACTAATGCTTTTCTCTCAACCTGATACATCCTCTCTTCCATAAACTTTGACAGACCCTGAAAAATTCAAAGAATTGATGCAGGCTACAGTTAGCCAGTGGAAGACTTGAGAGGAAAATTTACATTTCCTGAATATAAGCCAAGTGATCTTTGCCCTATGTACCCACTTGTTTGTTTGTGTGTGCCCACTTCTGAAGCAGGGAAATCAAATGCTCTAACCAAAGGATCTAATTTATTCTTGACTTTTACTTAATATCAAAAACTCTCACTTTAAAAAATAATTTTTTTGCAATTATGTAAGAATGAAAAATCTTATCTACAACATCATTAGAAAAAAATTAAGATTATTAAAATTTTAAGATTATTTCTTCCTGTTCTACAGTGTCTGATTATACATGAAGATATAAGGTTTCTGTTTTATATATGTAATAGAACATATATGTAAATATGTTATCTTACAGTCGAAACTATATAGGCTAATTATTGTGTTCTATCATGCTGTGTGGTAGCCAAACACCCAAGTTACTGACCAAAATATTTTGTTTCTAGAGCTACTTATTAAGTAACTAGGAGAAAGTAATTAAACCTTCCAGTTCATCCATCTGTCAAGGAGAGAAAACATTGTATCTGCCATCTGTCCAGATTTCAGGTATGGAAAATATTGATGAGAGGAGCTAAACCAATATAGGGCTTTATGTCAACTCAATTAAAAGAGTTAATCCACACAGAATGTTCTGTTCTGTGAATCAATTTTTTTATTTTTGTTTTTTGAAGTATTTTAAAATACAAAGAGTAATGTAACACAAGTTACTTGCCACATAGACCTAACATGTTAATATTAGTCCATTTTTGCTTCATATTTACTTATTCTTTTAATAAAGTGTTCTAGATATAGCTAAAACTTGAATCCCAGTCCTATATCTTTCCTCTCCTGTTTCCTCAGAGGTGTTCTGAAGTTTTAGGGAATCAATTCCATGAAAGTCTGCATAATTTTACTACATATGTATGCGTGAATTAAAATATAGTATTTTGGGGTCTTTACATTTTATATATTTGATATTGTATCTACATATAGCAATTTGCATTTTGCATTGAATATTTTGGTTTTTGAATTTTTAATATGAATAGATGCAGATTGACTGAAGTGCTTCATTTTAACTGTCAAATAGTAATAACCCACAGTTAATCTGTTAATTCCTTTACTGGTGGGTTGTTAGGTTGTTTCCCCTTTTTTACTATTCCAAGCACTGCTGTAATAAGTATCTGTGTTAACATATGTAAGTGTTTCTCTAAAATATATTACTGTGTTTTGAAGTAGAATTGCTATACACTTTGTGCATTTTTACAAACTTCCTCTAGAAATTTTCATTCAATTTCTAGATAAATTTGGAGTAAATTAATACTTTTATGAATCTTTCTACCCATGAACATAGTATGCTCTCCAATTGGCTTAGAAAATAATCTATTTTATGTCTTTAAATAAAGTTTTGTAATTTCATGCATGAAGAAAGGAAAGTTTTTGTGAGATTTTTAATAGGAACCTTATAATTTCTCTTTCTTTCTTGGCCCCAACTATCCCCCTCAATTTTTTGTTCTTTTTAAAATTGCATTTATACAAGGTTATGCTGTTATACACAAATTCTACTGAGTTTTTCATATTAAATTTTGATTGTTAATTTTGTATTCTGCAACCTCGCTGAACACCATAAATTCTAAAACAATCTTTTCTCCATAGATGTTCTTAGGTTTTCCAAATGTACTTTTCTGCAGATCCCCATAGATTTTCTTGCAGACAACCATATTTGTGGGTAAGGACAATGTTTTTTTTTTTAATCCTTGTAGTTTTTATTTATTTTTTCTATGTTATTTTGCTAACTAGGACTTCCAGGATCACATATAGTATAAGTTGTGAAAATTGGCCTTTCAATTTTGTATCAGTTTTCTCTATTTGCATCAGAGTCACCTAGTAACATTTTTAGAACTGCAGATTCCCAGCTTCCATCACTCTCATCCTCCAGAGATATCAATTCATAGATTTAGGGTGGGATTGATCAATTTCAATTTTTTGTATCTTCTCCCCAAAATTCTGATGGAAATTGACCCCAGATAAAACTTTAAGAAGTACTTTTCTAGATAAATATAGTAAGTATGAAAGGTTTATTGTTATTTATATTGAATCTCCAATATTTTAGTTCTTTTACCACCAACACATACCATATTTTCTTTAAAGCACCATGGACCTATTGAAACCCCTTTCTCCCCAGTCCAGCCCTGATCAGAATAAAAAGCTTAGGATCCACTTGCAATTGGGATTGGCATCATGAACCAGTTTTTATTTTCCAAAACCGACTGGTAATCTCCTCAGTTCTGATATCCAGCTATAGTATGGTATATGTTGGTGGTAATGGAAGCTAAATAACTTGGTCACTGCCAAAATTCAATGTGCTTTTTTTTGCCTTTTTATGTTCTTATTTCTAGTAATAATTGTTGTTCCACAATAAAGATAATAAACAATAAAGTATTACCCAACATGATTATTTTTATATTATATCATAATTATTCTAACAGCTTTATTGAGATCTAATTTATACCACAAACTTCACCTGTTTAAGTGTGTTTAAGTTTACAATCCAATGGTATTTAGAATATTTACAGAGTTGTGCAACCATCACCAAAATCTAATTTTAAAACATTTTCATCATCTCATAAAGAAACCCTTCCCCGTGAAAAGTCACTTCCTATTCTCTTCTCTCCTTCTCTTGCAAACACTGGTCAAGCATTATTTTCTGCCTCTATAGATTTGCTTATTCTGTTTTGTGTATACATGAAATCACACAATATGTGGTATCTTATGACTAGCTTCCTTCATGCAACATATTTTTAGGTTCATCCATGTTGTGGCATGTATCAGCACTTCATTTCTTTTTTTGGCCAAAGACCATTCTATTCTATGGATATAAAACATTTTTGTCTATTTATTCATCAGTTCATGAACATCGGGGTTGTTCCTACTCTTTAGATATCATGAATTATATTTCTACGAACATTCGTTTACAAGATGTTGTGTAGACATGTTTTCAATTCTCTTGGGTGTATATTCTAGAAGGAGAATTGCTAGATCATATGGTAAATCTATCTTTAACATTTTGAGAAACTGCCAAACTGTTTTCCAAGGTGACTGTACTATACTTTTTCCCACCAGGAAAGTATGAGGGTTCCAATTTTTCTACATCCTTTCAGCACTTGTCACTGTCTTGATTATAACTATTCTAGTGAATGTGAAGTAGTATCTCATTGTGGTTTTGATTTGCATTTTCCTAATGGCTAATGACGTCGAACATCTTTTCATATGCTTGTTGATAATTTGTAAATTTTCGTTAAAGAAATGTCTATTCTTATCATCTGCCCCTTTTTAAAAACTGAGTTGTCTTTTTGGAGTTGTAGGAGTTCTTTATATGGGTTGGATACAAGCCCATTTTCAGATATGTCATTTACAAATATTGTCTCCCAGTCTATAGACATTCTTTTCACCTTCCTGATGGTGTACTTCGAAACATAAACGTTTTTAACCTTGGTGAAGACCAAGTTAACAATCCTACTTTCATTGCTTACATTTTTGGAGTCATATCTAAGAAATCATTGCCTAACCCAAAGATCATAAAGATTTACTTCTGTGTTTTCTTCTAGGAGTTTTATTATCATAATTATTTGTATAGATGTGAATGAATGGAAAGTGAGATTTAAAGTGGTATAATCAGAGAGCTATCAAGGGGGAAGTTTCAATTATTTAATTTTACAGATGATAATTATTAAGATTATGCAGTGGCTTCTGGGCATTAACACTAACTACAGATAAATTGATAAAATTTAAATTGATAAAGAGAAGACAGTGCCAATGAAGACAGTGGACCTAAAAGGACTTACAGAGTAGGTAGGGAACCTGGATTGGAGAGAAGTCAAAGGAAGACTTTGTGCCTCTGCCTAGGGCATCCCTGGGGGACACTCCAATGCAGGTCCAACAGCTTCTGACCATAGGAAAGAAGTCAGGAACCCTAAGTCTCTGTGCTCATACTGCAAGACATCAGCTAGAACCCATTTTCAAGCTCTATAAGTTCTTCCATGTAGGCTTGGTCACTTGTCACCATGAAAATGGACGTCTATCCTTCTCCAAATAGTAGCATGTTTGAGCACAAGAAAGTGTCTGCTTTGTCACTATCCCTGACACCTCTCAGGTTCAATAGCTAATTAACAAAGGTACTGATAAACAGCTGTCTGTGTCCAGGTGGGAGAAGGACAACAAGGATACTCTTGTTTTATAACAGAAGGAACACAGGGGAGGATAAAAGAAGAATTTATTGACGGTCTGTCAAAGTAACTTCATCAAATAAACAAATAATTAACTATCATCATAGGGATTTTGAATTCGGTTTTCCTCTTCACATTTCTTACATTATGTAAAGAAGAAATGTCTCCTAATTCAGAGAATAGATTATGGGAGTGAAAAACAGGGCACACTGTATTAAAACATTATTTCTTAAAACACAATACAGAATAATCATGCATAATGTTCACTGTCAACAACTTGATGTGTTGAGCTATACATTCACTAAATTTAGAATTCACCCTAACTTAAAAAAAATTGTTCTACAATACAACACTCCTGCAGTACTGTTGTGGTTATCGAGCTCAGGAAGATACCACTGTTTAACATCTGCATCTCTGTGCTTCTCCAAGCTTCATTTTCTTTACGGTGCTGCTACTGCCATGGAAATTATGTCTTTTTTTTCCAATGGATGCTTTCTAAACTAAGTCATTGTACTGTGAAAGCATTCTGAAAGGCATTGTTGATGGAAAGCAAGTGCAGTCATAACACTGCTGAAGCGTGAAAGGTCATTTGATGGCCTATGGGAAAGCAAAATGTCTTCTAAGGAGAAGGAGCAAAGTCTCCTTTGTATCTAGTATCCTTCACATAACTAACTAAAAGTGCTCCTAAAATACGATTTCATTTGTGTTCGTGATACAGTTCATCATTATTCTCTATTCTGTAAAGAAAACTTACAACTTGCTTTTCTATAGAATCTTTGGAAAATCATCCATTCTCACCTGGTAAAATGATTTGATGGTTCCTCTCTCAAAGCCAAGTAATAGATAACATGGATTTTTGAATCTTTTCAACCCTAGAATTCTATGGTCACATAAAATGGTTATTCTAAAGGTAGAGGAAAACCAATCAGATAAGATTTTTATTACACAAAAATAATTGGTAAATCCAGGAAGAGAGCATGAGTTTTCAGATAATTTTGGTACAGTATGTCATATATTCTGAGATATTATTACCTATATATTTTATTCTTACTCTTTAGTTTTGCTAAACATTTGCTTACATTTTTCTATTTTGATATAGTTTTACCTACTTGTTCCTAAAAATACCTTTCAGGATAAGAATTTGAGGTTTTGAAATACAGTCAACTTTGTAAGCATGTTGACACATTAAATTCCCTCAATATTAACATGATTCGCAATGGTTACCTCTTCTTAAATCAAAGCTTTCAATATGAAAATGAATCATCTAATAATTCTTAACTTGTCAAGCCTTGTCATGCAAAGACAGGCTATAAAATTTATGCCTATTAGCAAAAAGGATTGCAAATGCAGGCACTAATCTAGGGGACAAATACAATTTACTGCAGTATCATACTTAACAGGTTTAATCAAGACAATAACCCATTTATTCATGTAGAGACTAATCCGGTGATAGAACAGGGGCAGACAGTGAGAAGGAAAGATAATAAACAAGAAATTAGAAGAGCTGGATTCCAATTGAGACTATGCTACAACGTATTTTATAAACTTGGGCAGATTAATCTTTCAGGGTGTATTAATTAGAAATGTACAGAGGTATGAGTAACAGAAAAACTGACTGAAAGCTACAAGTGACCTATGAAATAAAGACAATTAATTGTCTCACATAGAAAGAAATCCAGAGGTAGGATGTTCCAGATATGGTACAGTGGCTAGCTGAATCGAGCTCTTTCCATCCTCCTACTCTGCTCTCTCTCCATCGTTAGTCTTAGTCTTGCCACCTCATAGGTCCAAGATGGCGGCTAAGCTCTAGGCATCACATTCCCATTCAAAAACATGAAGCCATTTCTAGCCTTTGTAATCACAGACACACACACGCACACAAACACAGAGAGAGAGAGAAAAAAAGGGAGACTACAAATGTGAAATCAGTGAAGCTGAAAATCATTTTTATCAAGGCACTTTTTACTTTTAACAGTGACACAATCCACCATACTTCCCCGTATATATTGTTGTCCAAAACTTAGTCGCATTGCCACCCCTTGTCTGATACACAAGCGAGTGTGGGAAAGTGACTGCAAAGGAAGACACGTGAGGGAAAAGGTAGCCTCAAGGCTTTATCTAGAAATCGTGGAAGTTGGGTAAACTGATCTCTAAGATACAGCTCCAGGCTACCATGTAATTTTTGAAAATAAAAAGTAACAAAAAACAAGGAAGCTGACTCTTATTTTACATTTTTAAAGAGACTTCTGTTTTTATTCTAATTTCCCATGATGGCACTTTTCCGCCTCTCTAAAAACAAAAACAAAACAAACTTCCTCCCTCCAGGATTCTGAATTTCTACAGCGAACAGTCTCTCCCCTTCCCTAACTAGAAAAAAACCTGAGCAGTCCAGACATTGAGTCATTCAATTTAACTTTGATGGAGCTGCATCTGTTTTTGAGGTTTTGCCATCGTGGTTTAAGAACACTGTCTACAGACACTTTGGAAATTTTTCCCAGCACCTCTCTGAGTTTATGCTGTACCAAATTTAAACTGGAAAATTCAAGATATAAAAGGCTAAGTAAATAATTCTATTGAAAAAAGCACAAGTGATTATCTTCTTTTAAAAAAATCCAAAGAATTCAAAATGTATCGAATTTGTCCAACTAACATTCCATTTGTGGTATCTCATAACCCCATGTAATATTACAATGTACTTCTGCTTCATTTTTTACAGAGAATTACACAGCTGCCTCTTATTATTAAAAGCACCCTCCCCCTCACTCCCTGAATAAACTGTGTGTTCTGACATTAAAACAAGACACTACACAAGAAGAGCCTGGAAGCCAGGATGCCGCCAGCTTTGTATGCCAGATGTGATTACAGAGCGACAGCGAACAATGCTGCGATCAGCCCATTGGTTAGCTAGAAACCGTGGACACTCAGAAGAGGTTCAGTCTGAATACATAGCCAATAGTGTGTTAAAAACTACCATGCAAAAGTGCTTGTTTTACCAAGATATTCTATGGGAATATTTAGCTGTTACATTGTAAATGCTGTTATTTTGGTTTCTAAAAATGTCATGACAGGAAATGATTCCAGGGAGGAGCAGCCAAGAGGGCTGTTGGGTAGAACAAGTGGGGAGAAAGTTAAACCTAGAAATCAAGAAGCCAGAAAAGGTGAAAACATGAATTACTATCTGCAATAAAACAGATTCTTAAAATACATTTGATTTTTTTTTTAAATCTTTTTTTGAGGCAGCGTCTCACTCTGTCACCCAGGCTGGAGTGCAGTGGTGTGATCTTGGCTCACTGCAACCTCTGCCTCCCAGGCTTGACCGATCCTCCCACCTCAGCCTCCTGAGTAGCTGGGACTACAGGCACATGCCATCACCCTACCCCTGGCTAACTTTTTGTATTTTTTGTAGAGACAGGGTTTTGCCATGTTGCCCAGGCTGGTCTCGAACTCCTGAGCTCAAGCAATCTGCCTGCCTCAGCCTCCCAAAGTGTTGGGATTACAGACATGAGCCACTGCGCCCAGCCTACATTTGATCTTTTGTGCTCCATTTGCCTTCTCCCAGAAGGCTGGTTATGTTTTGAAGAGTTCCTACTGTTCATTGGTACAATGGTTGTAAGGTTCTGGTCCCCTAGCTTTAGACCAGTTGCCAGGTGGAGATAAACTAAGGGAAGACATCCAGTCTATATGGGGCTAAGAAACCACTCTGCCCCTTCTTGATTCTCTGCAGCTACAACCAATGGGCAGTTAAGACCTTTGGGTAAGAATTTCTGCAGGTTTGGAAATGCTCGTATTGATGCTATTTTTATTTATCTCCCTGTCTGAGAAGTGCAAGGTGGGGACATGTTAGAAGCTGATCAGAGAGTAACTACAGTTAGTAGTTACTTATTAGTTATTAGGAGTTTGACCTTCTCAGAGGGACCCAAAGATACATAGTGCAGTAACTGATGAGCTGTAGAATTTCATAGAAAAAGAGAAAGAAGAAAAAGGAGAAGAAGAATGGTGAGGCAGGGGGCAAGAATTAAATTTGTTTTTCTCCCTGAATAGATTTGTATTATAGAACAGCTCTCTCCAAGAATAAAGTGTTTGGTTTATCCAACTTACTTCTCATAGACAATGTTTATCAATTATTTTGTCTATTATGTGTCTATCTTTGAGTAATAATTTGTATTCTTTTACCTCTGTTTCTGTTAGATCTACAAAGACTCAGAAATCACAACAGACTCTCAAGAAAATCATCTCAGATAGAGAAAAATATAGCTATTTACATACACATTAGTAAGGTGGGTATAAGATAACTCATCAGTAAAAACTTTTCAGAAAATTTCCAACATATCTATAATTTTACCTTCACTGCTTTTCAAATAAACCCAATGCCCCCCAACATAAATGCGCTTTTTCCAGTCTTTATTTTTAGACTTCCACTTAACTCTTTTCTATGATCTTTGTGTGTTTTTAAAGTATAAATTGCATAGTTTTAAAATTCCAGCTGTTATATCCCTGTATGCTCCTATTTACACAGTCTTGAACACAAAACTGCTAATGTGTATATATCATTTTACTTCATAAATCTGTTTGGGTTTTAACCAAACAAGGTAGAGAGAGAGAGTGAGGAAAAAAAGGAAGGGAAGGAGTGAGGGAAGAAAGGAAAAAGAAGGAAAGGAAGGAAAAAAACAAATAGCAACAAAGTCAATAAATACTTATTAAATACCATTGTTGGTATATGACATAGAGGTGGTACAATTGCCTCTACATTGGTGTTATTTTAATTTGATTCCATATATGTGACATTGATTTTAAACTTAGAGTCTGATGTAAGATCAAAGCTAGAAAAGTTACCTTCACGCCATCAACGTGTAAGGTCTGCCAACATGATGGGCGGGCCTTCACCCTTGAATCAGGGAGTAGAGCACATGACCTAGGTCTGGACAATTAGAACAACGAATTCCTAGATACACCAATTAATTTAGGGGTGGGCACATGAGCTGAGTTGGCCAGTTCAGGGTAAATCTTGAATCCTGAAACTCATGTGTAAGTCACAATAAGAAATGCTTTATTTTCTCCAATGTACTTAGTCTAGAGGGGAGCTGCTGGCAACCCATCTGGCCATGATGCATCATCTGAGAAGGCAAATTAGTATCCTGTGGCTGCCATAAGAAATCATCATAAATTGGTGGCTTAAAACAACATAACTTTATTCTCTACTAGTGCTAGGGGACAGGATTCTGTTCAATATTCATTTCAATGGCTAAAAGCACAATGTTGACAGGACCTTGCTTCCTCCAGATGCTCCAGGGAAGAATCGGATCTTTATGTCTTCCAGCTTCTGGTGGCTTAATCAGTCCAATCTCTGCTGCCATCTTCACATTGCTCTCTCCTCTTCTGTGCGTATCAAATCTTCCTCTGCCTCACTCTTAAAGACAGCTGTGATTGATTAGATTTAGGGCCCACCCAGATCAACAGAATAGTCTCCCCAAGTCAAGATGTTTACCTTAATCACATCTAAAAAGATCCCTTTTTCCTTAAAAGGTAATATTTACAGGTTCCAGAGATTAGGGCTTAATGTCTTTGGGTGGCCATTATACAGCCTACTAAAGAAGGCAACAGAAAAGTAGAAACACTGGGTTCTGACAACACTATCCAAATGTCTGGATTACTCTTCACCCCACATAACTTATCCCTGGACTTTCAGTTGTGAGCCCCAAGATTTGTCAGTTTGAATTGAGTTTTCAGTCACTTTGATCCAAGACAGTTCTGATTTAGGACTTCTAGTTGAGATTCTAAGTCTGTATTTTTGTGCTGGGTAACATTATGTATACCCTTTTTCTCTTTCTGTGGATCAGAGAGATTCAGGCTCCTTTCTTTACCTTTTTATAACCATCACAATCTATTCTTTTTCTATAGGATCCACTCTGCTGAGACCAATTGCTTAGCTCACTATTTCTTTCTGTACCTAATATCAGTGCATGGTCATATTTTGTTGTTAACCTGCTTGTTAATTCCATGAAGATGTACAGAAAAGATTAAAGTTTTAATATTCTCAGGAAATTCTCATGACAGTTATTACCTAGTCTATTAACATCTATTACACAAAAGGGTGAGCCCGGGACATTGACAATCTCTCAAGAGATAAATTCAAGGACAGATGGAGAAGAAGCAGGGTCAATACCACCCTGGAACACCTGCAGCCATGTATTAGTCTCCTAGGGCTGCCATAACAAAGTACCACAAATGGGGTGGCTTACAACAACAGCAATTTATTCATTCACAGTCTTGGAGGCTAGAAGTGTAAAGTCTAAAGTCTAAGTGCCAGCAAGGCCATGCTCCCTCCAAAGATTCTAGGGAAAAATCCTTTCTGAACTCCTCCTAGCTTCTGATGGTTGCTGGCAATCCTTGTTCAAATCTCCCTTTGCTCATAATGACATGAAATCATTGAAATAGACCCATCCTAATCCAGTATAACCTAATTTTTTTCTTTATTGATACATAATGTTTTACATATTATGGGGTACCTGTGATACCCCAAATACTCTGACTTGATCATTACACATTCTATGCATTTAAAGTACTATTTAATACATCACCTTGAGTATTTAATATTCATTTGTGTTGGTAACATTTCAAGTCCCCTCATCTCTCTGCTTTGAAATATGTAATCTATTTTTGCTAACTATGGTCACCCTGGTCTGCTATCAGACATTAGAATTTATGTCTTCCATGTAACCGTAAGTTTGTACCCATTCACCAACATCGCTTCATTTCCCCTTCCTACCCTCACACCCTTTCCCAGCCTCTGATCTCTCCTAGTCCTATCTCCATGAGGTTAAGTTTTTTAGCTCCCACATATGAGTGAGAACATGTAGAGTTTTTCTTTCTGTGCCTGGTTTATTTCACTTAACATAATGACTTCCAGTTCCATCCATGTTGCTGCAAATGATATGATTTCATTCTTTTTCATGGCTGAATAGTATTCAATTATATATATATATATACCATGTTCTCTTTATTTGTCCACTGATGGACACTTAGGTTGATTCCATATCTATGCTATTGTGAATGGTGCTGCAATAAACATAGGGGTGCAGGTATCACTCTGATATACTGATTTCTTTTCCTTTGGGATAGATATACATTAGAGGGGAGGGATTGCTGGGTCATATGGTAGTTCTATTTTTAGTTTGATAAATCTCTATATTGTTTTTCATTGTGGTTGTACTAACTTACATTCCCATCAATGGTGTATAATAATTTATTTTTCTCCACATCCTGACCAGCATCTATTATTTTTTATTGTTTTAATAATAGTCATTCTGACTGGGGTAAGGTGATATCTCATTGTGGTTTTAATTTTCATTTGCTTGATGCTTAGGGATGTTGAGCATTTTTTCATATACCTGTTGGCCATTTGTATGTCTTCTTTTGAGAACTGTTTATTCACGTTCTTTGCCCAATTTTTAATGGGATTATTTCCTTTTTTAACTGTTGTGTTGTTTGAGTTCTTTGTATATTTTGGATATTAGTCCCTTGTTTGATGAATAGTTTGCAAATATTTTCTCCCATTCAACAGGTTGTCTCTTCAGTCTGTTGATTGTTTCCTTTGCTCTGATGATACTTTTTAGTTTAATATAGTCCCATGTGTCTATTTTTGTTTTAGTTGGCTGTGCTTTTGAGGTCTTAGCCATAATGTTTTTGCCTACACCATATGTCCTGAAGTATTTTCTCTATGGTTTTTTCTAGTAGTTTTATAGTTTCATGCCTACATTTAAATCTTTAATCCATCTTGGTTTCTTATATATGGGGAGAGATAGAGGTCCAGTTTTATTATTCTGCATATGGATATTTAATTTTCCCAGCACTATTTATTGAAAAGCATGTCCTTTCCCCAGTGTGTGTTCTTGGCACCTTTGTTGAAAATCAGTTGGCTGTAAATATGTGGATTTATTTCTGGGTGCTCTATTGTGTTCCTCGTCAACTGTGTGTCTATTTTTATACCAATACAATGCTGTTTTGGTTACTATAGCCTTGTAATATACTTTGAAGTCAGGTGGTGTGTTACGTCCAGTTCTGTTCTGTTTGCTCGAGATTCCTTTGACTCTTCTGGCTCTTTTCTTGTTCTATATAAATTTTAGGATTTTTTTTCTATTTCTGTGAAGGATGACATTGGTATTTTGATAGAGATTGCATTGAATATGTATATCGCTTTGAGCAGTACAGTCATTTTAATGATATTGACTCTTCTATTCCTTGAGTATGGACTGTTTTCCCATTTGTTTGTGTCCTCTTCAACTTCTTTCATCAGTGTTTTGTAGTTTTTCTTGTAGCAATCTTTGACTGCCTTGGTTACATTTATTCCTAGATATTTTATTTTTTGTCAGCTGTTGTAAATGGGGTTGCCTTGTTGATTTCTTTTTCAGCTATTTCATTATTGGTGTATATACACACTACTGATTTTTGCATATTGATTTTGTATCCTGCAACTTTACTGAATTTGTTTACCAGCTCTAGGAGTGTTATGATGGAGCCTTTAGGTTTTCTTAACATAAGAACCTGCAAAGAGAGACAATTTTACTTCCTCTTTTCCAATTCGAATGCCCTTTATTTTTTTCTCTTGCCTGATTGCTCTGACTAGGACTTCCAGTATTATGTTGAATAGGAGTGGTAAGAGTGGGGATCCTTGTCTTCAATATGACAAGGATACTTAACTTGACTACATCTGAAAAGACCTTATTTCCAAATAAGGTAACATTTCTAGGTACCAGAGGTTAGGACTTCAGAATATGTTCTTAGAGACTACAAATCAACCCACGACAGGCCAAGAGAGGGCAAAGTGACATTCAAGTAATCCATAATGACCTAAACTCTGTTGAATTTAACATTGAAAATATATGTTGTGAATAAAATTAATTGTAATCTCCTTTAGTGAAGCACACAATTACAAATAATGGCACTAGAGTGATACAGCTCTTCCTTCTCTGACTAATATCATACCGAGAAAGGGCATCACAGAATGTTGGTTTCTCTGCTGCAGAATGACTGAAATCTTGGTACTTTTGTTTCAAACAACTTACTAAACCCAAGAAAGCCTCTCAGAAAAAAAGAATGTCAGATAGTCTCACTAAATAGCCAACTAAGCTTAGAACTATTTAGAAACAAAATGAATCAAACAAGTTGAATCACTTCAGATGGTCACTTACTCGTCACAAATATTTTAAGTAGCACAGCTCCAACTGAGTGATGTCTTATTCATCAAGAAATGTCTTACAGAAATAATGTTTGAAACAGAGTCAGAAGGCCTAGCTTCTATGCCAGACTCTGTCACTAACAAAGTATAATTTTAGGAAAGATGTTTAAATGCTTTGGGTATCAGTTTATTTTTTCTGTGAAATGAAGAGTTGATAATCTAGATAAATTTCAAAGGTTTATTCCTCCTCACAAACATTTCCATTAAAATATTCTATTCTTTACCATGGTCATGTTAACATTTACATAACATGTTCTGAATAGCTCAATTAATTATAGGTAAGTGTACTTGAGGGTGTCTTTTACCATCTGAGATTAAAATGCATGAAGAGGGGGCACAAAACATTATAGACACCAGATGGCTGCCACAGCCCGAAGCATCATGTCTTCACAAAGCAATGTTCAAAACAGGAAGGGTAGGAAGAGAGTAGAGACTCCTCTTATATCTTTGTACTAAGGAGACAAACCCTTTTCAGATGCCTCTGAGCAAACTTCTCCTCATGTCCCATTAGCTAGGACTGAGTCACAGACCCACACCATAGCAACAAAGAGTTAGGGAAAACTAGTATTTAGCATTTTCAGCCCCTGTCGTGGGAGACAGGCTTTAACAACAAGAAAGACAGGGGAAAAGGAATGGCTGTTCATCGGGCAACATACAGCATCAGCTTCAGACATCCTGCTCCAAAAGAAAGTGACCTTAAAACCTTTGTATAGGCTCTGACAGACCTTTAGCAGGAGACAGAGTGGTGTCTTCTGTGAAGACAATGAGAAGGAATTTAAGAGATATTAAACATGCCAACCACCTACCTTTCTCTTTCTTTTCCTTTTCTTTTCTTTTTTCTTTTCTTTCTTTCTTTCTCTCCTTCCTTCCTTCCTGCCTTCCTGCCTTCCTTCCTTCCTTCCTGCCTTCCTGCCTGCCTGCCTTCCTTCCTTTCCTTCCATCCTTCCCTTTCTTGCTTTCTCCTTCCTCCCTCCCTCCTTTCCTTCCTTCCCTTCCTTCCTTCTTTTTATTTGAGACAAGGCCTCACTTTGTTGCCCAGGCCAGAGTGCAGTGGCACAAACATGGCTCACTGGAGCCTTGACCTCCTGGGCTCAAGCAATCCTTCCGCCTCAACCTCCCGAAGTGCTGGGATTACAGGCGTGGGCCACCATGCCTGGCCAGGTGGGCAACTTTGACATGGACTAGGCAATGCCACTTATTAGCGGTATAACCTTGGATAAGTTATTTAGTAGCTCTCTGAGGCTCACTTTCTTTATCTATAAAATGGGTATAATGCCTGTCTCATAGGTTTGTGACAGCCACTTTGGGGCTATGAGACAGGGGCAAAATGGATGAGAACCAAAAAATAGTTTTGAATGAAGCGTCTTAGGAAGGCCAGCTCCTGAATGCATAATAGAAGTAGATGGGGAAGAAAAACAAGAGATGTTCTTGAGGAGTGTGATTATGTGCTAAGCCTGAACCTCTATGAGTTCAAGAAATACAAATTAAAAATTTTAGTTAAATTGACATTATATATTTGTCATGACATAACTCAAACAATTCACCACATGGGCCATGACATTATACACATAAAAAATAATAGTGATAATACCTCACATTCACTGAGCACTTATCCTGTGCCAGGCATATACTACGCAGCTCTTCTGCACACAGCTTCATTTATTCCTCAACAATGCCCCTAAGATAGGAACACCTAATATCTCCACTTTTCACCTGAAGAAACTGAGATTTAGTGACCTTAAGTAACTTGCCAAACACCCCACAAAGTACATAACAAAGCAAAGGCTCAAGTTGAGGGCTGCCTGACTCTAAACTTCCCCTGATGTTGACCCACTTGGTGCCTCCCAGTGTGTTCTCCTGGCCTGCTGTGCCTCTCTCTAGTGTCACACTGGCCAGACCGTACTGAAGTGAGCTTTTCACTTGTCTTTCTATCCAGCTGGTCTGAAATATTTGTCTTTGGATCCTAAACCTAGCACATGTAGGAGTTAGATAAGTTTACCAACATTAATTAAATTAATGAACGAATAAACTGGAGGGTCGGCAATATAAAAAAAAGTGCTGAGTTCAGAAGAGGGGAGGTAGCCACAGGCAGCAGAATTTGGGAAAGGCTTTGTGGGTGAGGCAGGGCCTTAGCCAAGCTGGAAGAGGGAGAAAACTTAAATGTGTAGGGAAGGTGGAAGAGAAGACTAGGAGAGAAATATTATTTTAGCAAAGGCCAAATGCCTAAAATGTTTTTTGGTTCTAATTCTACCTCTCCAGCAGAATATTTTTAGTTCACTATGCCATAGCATGAATAAACATAATACATTATTTCCATGTCAGCCAGCCCCTCTGCTGGACCACAGGCATAAAATAGGGCCTCTGCTTCATTATGATCTCCTTCCAGATACAACAATCAACTGAAAATATAAAATCGCATTGAAGGTCAGAAACCCATAGACAGCTTGCATCCAACCACATATACTGCATTTAAAAAAATTCCATAGGAAAACATGGTCAGTGTTCACCTAGTGTGAGTCACATAGCGTCCTAAAAATGATAGACTATAATTTGAACCCATGCAAAACCTTTTAAACAGCTAATATTGCTAGCGTCGAAAAAAGCAAAAAGTCACTTTTTCTTGATTATTACTACTCAGAGGCCACCCCCAAGAACTTTCAATTAACTGAGGTAGGAAATAAAACACAAGAACATAAGTATTACTTTCTGGACTTTTTAGTTGAAATATAGTAAACACACAGAAAGTGTACATATTATAAGCATACAGCTAATGAATTTCACAGTTGAATAGACTCTCGTAACCAATGTCTAGCTCAGCAAAGAACATTCACAGCAAACCATGCCTCATGCCTCATTCCACTCAGCATCCCTAAAGATAACCCTTCTCCTAATTTCCAACACCAAAATTAAGTTTTTCCTGTTTTTGTATTTTAGATATAAAAGATTATGGAGCCTGTATTATTTTGGGTCTGGCTTCTGTCATTCAGTATTATATTTCTGACACTCATCCACATTGTTGTGCATAGTAACAGATCATCCATTCACATTTTTGTCCAGTAGCTGTTCTCAAAGTGTGGTTCACAAGTGTGATCCAGAAGTAAACTATTTTCATAAGTACAGGAACACATAATTTGCCTTTTTCATTGCACTGATAGCTCAAAAGCAATAGTGGGAAAAATGGCTGGTACCTTACCACAAATCAAGGGAGCGGCACCAAATGGTTCTAGTCATCACTGTCTTATTCTTCAACACCATGCACTACCAGTCAACAGAAAGAAACAATTATTTTCCATAAAGCTAGTTTAACTTAACAATGTTCTTGGTAAAAAAAATTTAATTTGGCCAGTCGCAGTGGCTCATGCCTATGATCCCAGCACTTTGGGAGGCTGAGGCAGAAAGATCACTTGAAGCCAGGAGTATAGGACCAGCCTGGCCAACAAAGCAAGACCTCATCTCTACAAAAAAAAAAAAAAAAAAAAAAAAAAAAAATTAGCTAGCATGGTAGTGTATACCTGTAGTCCCAGCTATTTCGGAGGCTGAGGTAGGAAAATCACTTGAGTCCAGGAGTTCGAGACTACAAGGAGCTATGATTGCACCACTGCACTCCAGCTTGGGCAACTGAGTGAGACCTTGTCTCTAAAAAACTAAAAGTAAAAAAATAATTTTATTACTTCTCAACTCTTGAGTACATATCTTTTTAATATTTTCTGTGTGATGTAAAGTGTTTATAAAATACTTCTGCAACAGAAACCACAATGGATAAAAAGAGCTCATGAGGAGAATCAGTTGAGTTGTAAGTTAAACTAGTCACTTTCATCATGAAAAGCAATTTTATTTAAAGGAATGGTGGGAAAACTATGGTTATTCAGACTTAGGTACTTGGCAAACATTTTCTCAAAAATAAATGAAGTGAGCCTGTAACTTCCAGAAAAGCAACTGTCAGCATTTGATGCTAATGATAAAACTTGAGCTTTCAAACAAAAATTAGAGTTCTGGAAAACATATCCACCATTATGATCTTGAAGACTTCCTGATTTTAAAAAATATTATAGAAAGAAATATTGAAACATTTGTAGGAGCTGAGTAATTCAGTAAATGAATATTGCCCAAATAACCAATGTATAACACAAAATCATGTGTGGGTAAAAGATCCACTCAAAGTACAAGGTAGACCAGTAGATTTTAATTTCATAGAATATGGGAAGTTCATTGACATGGTTTCAGAATCCACACTGAAACCAATCTTTAAGACACTACCACTTTTCAACTCTTGGTGTATTATCAAAGAAGAATATCCACACTTTTTTAAAAAGCAATTTATTACTTACCCGTGTAAGGTTGGATTTTTTTTTCATATATAGTTAACCCTTGAACAATGTGGGGGTTAGGGGAGCTGGCCCCTATGCAGTTGAAAATCCACATATAACTTTTTTGACTCCCCAAAACTTAACTGCTAATAGCCTACTATTGACCAGAAGCTTTACTGATAACATAAACAGTCAAATCACATATTTTGTTTATGTCCTATATACTGTATTCTTACAATAAAGCAAGCTAGAGAAAAAAATCTTATTAAGAAAATCATGGCCAGGTACAGTGGCTCACACCTGTAATTCCAGCACTTTGGGAGGCTTAGGTGAGCAGATCACTTGAGGCCAGGAGTTCGAGACCAGCCTGGCCAACATGGCAAAACCCCATCTCTACTAAAAATACAAAAACTAGCTGGGCATGGTGGTGTGTGCCTGTAGTCCCAGCTACACGGGAGGCTGAGACATGAGAATCACTTGAACCCAAGAGGCAGGGGGTGCAGTGAGCCAAGATCACGCTACTGCACTCCAGACTGGGTGACAGAGCAAGACTATGTCTCAAGAAATAAATAAATGAAAATTATAAGAGAAAAATATATTTACTATTTATTAGGTGAAAGTGAATCATCATAAACGTCTTCATCCTCATCATCTTCATGCTGAGTAGATTGAGAAGGAGGAGGAAGAGGAACGGTTGGTCTTGCTGACTCAGGAGTGGTTGAGGCAGAAGAAGTAGAGGCAGTGAATAAGGAGGTAGAAGAGATAGGCATGTTTGCAACTTTTATTGGAAAAAAATCCATGTATAAGTGGACCTGCACAGTTCAGACCCATGTTCTTTTCAAGGGTTAACTGTACTTTAAATAAAACATACACCAACAGATTAAATGGAGAAGCAGAAATGAGAAACTCAGCTATTTTCTCATAAGCCAGATATTAAAATGTAAAAGAAGGCCTCTCTTCTCACTAAATTTTTTGCTTTGGAAAATAAAGTGATTTTTAATAAAAACATGCTATTTACATTAGCTTACAATGGGTTTATTATTTTTAAATGTTTATAAATATTTTAAAAATTTTTCAGTTTCAAGTTATAATACAGTAAATATCAGTAGTTATGACCCACATAATTGAAAGTTCTTTGGCGTTCTCAATAATTTTTAAGGCAGTAAGGGTCCTAAGACCAAAAAGTTTGAGAACCCCTGCTGTACAGTATTTCATTGTGAGCAGGGATTTAAATTTAGCAGTCACTTCAGGGAATATTCTTGAGATAGTTAATGTTTAGCTTAATTTCCTCATCTGGTTTTTCTGCTTGTGGTTTCTTCTTCTCTCCAATCCCTCTTGCACTGGCCAATCAGATCATTCTCCAATACAGTTCTTACAGTGGCTACTACATCAGGTGCACTCTCTTCTTCCTGGCAGGAATATTTTAGAAGGCTTTACCAAGAATGTGGAATTACACTGTGGCTTTAAGAATCTGGCCAGAAAGAGGTCACAGGAGGACAGAGCAAACTTGAGAAATGTAAGCAAAAGACTTTTTCTTGGATTATGGATATGGTTTCCTGGGCTTCTCAGTGTAACATCATCTTCTAACACCAAATACTATAAAACAATCTTCTTGTGTCTTGGTAAAACATAACCCTGCTTTGTTCTCATCACAGTGCATACCACTACCTGGCTTTTTCGTTTTGTTTTGTTTTTACGTTTTAATTTTCTCTCCTCTCACTGCCTTCCCCAGAATGGAAGCTCCAAGATTGCAGAGACCTTGTCTATTTTATTCATTGACTAGAACTGTGTCTCAAACACAGTAAGTAGCTAATATGTCTTTGTTTAAATAGATGAATCACCCAGTCTTTATTTTGCAATTCATTCAGAACTTAGAAAAGTCCTAAGACCTAGAATTTTGTTTTATTTCATGGAATATTAGTCTTTCCTCCATTTGGGTAATAACAATAATAAGGTAATACTGACATGAAGTTTTTCACAAAGTTTCCAGAGCTAAATTTTGACTTAAAATATTGCCTTTTCTTTTCTTGGTCTTACTGCATTATTGTTAGCCATATAGGCAGTTGCTGGTAAGTAACTTCACAACTCTCTGGAAATGTATGGCTTGTAAGTAGATTGCCATCATGTTTCTTCAAATTATTTCTTATTCAAGCTCTAAATATTTACCAATTTACATATTTCATTATAAATTACAATCTCCATTCTGCTCCTTAAATGTTTCAACTCATGTAGATTTTTAGATTTAATCTTCTGTAAGAGAACATACTTCCTGAGATTGACTTCTAAGACTTTAGAAACTGGAAGAAAATATTTTTATTTAAATGTTGCCAGTATTCTATATCTACCAATATAAACAGATCTTCAAGATGTGCTATTAATTATACATAAGGCAACAAGTAGAACACTATATATACTTGGTTCTCATTTATATTTTGTATAGTCCTGTATATGTTTTCATTATATAGACTAACTCTGATAGAAGACAACATAAAACTGGAAAACATGGTTACCTCTTGGGAAGGGGATGGGAGGACTGGGGAAAGAGGTGGAATGGAAGGGGATTGACTTTTTAATATATTTTTTTTCTTTTTTAGAGACAGGGTCTTGCTCTGCCACCCAAGCTGGAGTGCAATGGTATGATCATAGCTTACTACAGCGTTGAACTTCTGGATTCAAGAGATCCCCCCACGCTGGCCACCAAAGTAGCTGGAACTACAGGCATACACCATCACACCCAGCTTATATATGTATATAATTATTTTTGGAGATACAGGATCTCACTACATTGCCCAAGCTGGTCTCAAAGTCCTGGCCTCAAGATGATCCTTCTGCTTCTGCCTCTCAAAGTGCTGGGATTATAGGCATAAACCACCATGCTCAGTCCAATGTTTTAATATCAGATACTCTTAGTATCTTTAAGATTTTAGGCTGGGCGTGGTGGCTCAAGCCTGTAATCCCAGCACTTTGGGAGGCTGAGGCAGGCGGATCACGAGGTCAGGAGCTCGAGACCATCCTGGTTAAAACAGTGAAAGCCCATCTCTACTAAAAATACAAAAATTTAGCCGGGCATAGTGGCGGGTGCCTGTAGTCCCAGCTACTCGGGAGGCTGAGGCAGGAGAATGGCATGAACCCGGGAGGCGGAGCTTGCAGTGAGCCGAGATTGCGCCACTGCACTCCAGCCTGGGCAACAGAGCCAGACTCCGTCTCAAAAAAAAAAAAAAAAGATTTTATACATAGTGTATGCATTAGTTAATTATTGAATTTTAAAGAAGTAAATTATCTGGATAAAAGTGTGTCCACAAACACCAATTAAAAGACAAAGATTAGCAGAACATATTAAAAACATGACTCAATTACCTGCTGTCTATAAGGAACTTACTTCAAATATTTGAAATAAATATAACAAAGTAAATGGATAGAAAAAGACATATTATGTAAAAATTAATCAAAAGAAAGTGGGAATTTATATTAATATCAGATATAATAGACTTATGAGCAGAGAAATTTACTAGATACAGAGTGACATTACACAATTTTTTTAAAATTTATTATTATTATTATTTTAGAGATAGCATATCACTCTTTCACCCAGGCTGGAGTGCAGTGGCGTGATCATAGCTCACTATATATAGCCTTCAACTCCTAGGCTGAAGCAATCCTCCTGCCTCAGCTGCTGGAGTAGCTAGGACTACAGGTGTGCACCACCATGCCCAGAGAATTTATTTTATTTTTTGTAGAGATGGGATATTACTTTGTTGCCCAGGCTGGTCTCAAACTCCTGGCCTCAAGCAGTCCTCCTACCTTGGCCTCCAAAAGCACTGGAATTACAGGCATGGATCATTGCCTGAGCCTGGCCCTACATAATGTTAGAAGGGTGACTCTACCAAGAGAACATAGAAGTCCTAGATGTGTGTACAAAAAGCAACAGAGTTATGAAATATCTGAAACAAAAACTGATGAAACTGAAAAGAGAAATAGACAAATCTACAATTACAGTTGTAAACTTCAGTAGCCCTCTTTCAACAACTGATGTAATAACTAGGCAGAAAATCGGCAAGAATATAGAAAACTCAACAACACTATCAACCAATAGGATCTAATTGACATTTATGGAACACTCCACCAGACAAATAGCAGAATACACATTCTTCTCAAGAGCCCATGGAACCTATACTGAGATAGATCATATCCTAGACCATAAAACAAACCTCAACAAATTTAAAGGATTGAAACCATACAAAGTGTATTCTCTGACTACAATGGAAGAAAACTAGAAATCAACAACAGAATGATAAACAATGCATTTCTAAATAATCCATGGATCAAAGAGGAAGTTCCAAAAGAACTGAATAAAAATGAAAGTACAGTATATAAAAATTTGTGGGACACAGCTAAAGCAGTGCTTAGAGGGAAATTTACAGCATTAAATGCTTACATTAGAACAGAGAAAAAGTCTGAAACAAGAACCTAGACAAAGAAAAGAAAAATGAACACAAAATAAATAGAATAAAATAAAATTCAGAAATGATTAATCACAAATTAATACGAAACCAGAAAAACAATATAAAAAATCAATAAAACTAAAACCTCATCCTTTAAGAAGATCAATTACGTTGATAAAACTCTAGCAAGACTGACGAAGGGAAAAAAAAGAAAACCCACAAATTACCAATACTAATAAAACAGAGAATGTCATGACAGATCCTGCAGATATTAAAAAGATAATATGGGAATACTGTGGCAATTCTACATGCAAAACTCTGGCAATTTTGATGAAACAGACCAATTCCTTGAAAATCACAAAGTACAACAACTAATTCAGAATGAAATAATTTGTGTAGTCCAATAACTATCAAGAAAATTGAATTCATAATTTTAAAGTTCTCCCAAAATAAATTATCAGGCCCAGATGGTTTCACTGGAGAATTATTCCCAATGTTTACAGAAGAATTAACACCAACTTTACACACTTTCCTCCAGAAAATATAAATTAACACGCCTAATTCATTTTATGATGCTATTATTACCCTGATATCAAAATCATAGGGAGATAGTACAAAAAAAGAAAATCATAAGCCAATATCACTCATGAAAATACATGTAAAAGTTCTTAAGATTATATAAGCAAATAGAATTCAGTAATATTTAAGAGAAATTAAGTATATTCCATGACAAAGTGGGCTAATTTCAGGGATGTAAGATTAGTTCAATATTTGAAAATCAATCAGTGTAATCCACCATTTAACAGACTAAAGAAAAACATCACATGATCATTCCACTTGAGAATGAGCACTTGAAAAAATTCAATACCAATTCATACCAAAAGCTCTCAGAAAACTAGAAACAGAAGTGAATTTCCTCAACTGGATAAAGCTACTTTTATACTTAATGATGAAGAATTTAATGCTTTCCTTCAAAGATCAGAAACAAAACAAAGACATCTGCTTTTATCACTCTTATTCACACATATTACTGGAAGTTCTATTCAGTACAATAAAGCAAGAAAAGGAAATAAAAATTACATTTATTAGGAAGAAAGCAACAAGACTAATTCTATTTGTAGGTATAATTGTCTACACAGAAGTTCCTAAGGAATCTACAAGAAATCTCCTAAAAATACTAAGTGAGTTCAACAAGGTCATAGGATAGAAAATGAACATGCAAAAATTGATTCTATTTCATTATACTAGGAATGAACACATAAACACCAAAATTAAAAATACAACTTACAATCACTCAAAAAATGAAGTACTTGAATGTAAATTCAGCAAAACATAAACAGTATTTATATGCTGAAAGTTACAAAATGCCGATGAAGGAAATAAAAAATAAATCTAAATAAGTAGAGAAACAGGCTGTATTTAATGACTGGTAGACTCAACATATTAAAGATATTAATTCTCCCTAAATAGATATATAGATTTAATCCAATTCCTTTCAAAATCCCAGGCAGAATTTTTGTAGATATGGGCAACATCTTTTTTTCTAACATTTATGTAAAAAAGTAAAGGAAGAAAAATAGCCTTAAATTTTTTAATCAAGTGAAAGAAATCAGTCTATTTAATTTCAAGACTTATTATGTAGCTATAGTAATCAAAATTGTATAATATTGGTAGAAGGACAGACACATATATCAGGGGAACTGAACAGAAAACCCAGAAATAGAGCTAAACAAATATGCTTAACTGACTTTTGATGAAAGTGCACAAGCAATTCAATGGAGGAAGAACAGCCTTTTCAATATATGGCGCTGGAGCAATTGCACGTCTATAGGAAAACAAATAAATATGAACCTCATCATACACCTCACATTTTATTACACATAAAAATTAACCCAAAATGGATTGCAGACTTAAGTGTAATTTGCAAAACTGTTTTGCATTCTATGTTAGAAAAAAATTGGATAAAAATTTTGGGATTGAGGTGCAGGCAAAGAATTCTTAGATTTGTGCTCTCTTTGACAGCACATATACTAAAACTGGCATGATACAGAGAAGATTAGCATGGCCCCTGAACAAGGATGACACACATATTCATGAGGCGTTCCATATTTTCAAAATAGACCCAGCTGAGGAATGACTCTTAGAATTCAAAGACTGGTTCTCTGAACTGACTCAGTCAGACAAACATAAAGAAAAGACAATATCTTAATGAAAACAAAACCTCCGAGAATTATGGGATTACATAAATAGACCAAATCTACGACTCATTGGCATCCCTGAAAGGGAGAGAGAAAACAAGCAACTTGGAAACATATTTGAGCATATCATCCATGAAAATTTCCCCAACCTCACTACAGAGGCCAACATTCAAATGCAGAAAATGCCTGTAAGATACTGTATAAGATGACCACCCCCAAGACACATAGTCTTCAGATTTTCCAAGATTGACATAAAAGGAAAAATATAAAGGAAGACAGAAGGGGAAGGTCACCTACAAAGGGAAATTTGACAGGCTAATAGTGGACTTTTCAGCAGAAATCCTTCATGCCAGAAGAGACTGGGTGGGGTGTGGGGGGAGGTGCGGTTATATTCAATATTCTTAAAGAAAAGAAACTCCAATAAAAAATTTCATATCCAGCCAGACTAAACTTCATATGTAAAGGAGAAATAAGATTCTTTTCAGAAAAGCAAATGCTAAGGGAATTAATTATCACCAGACCTGCCTTACAAGAAGTCCTTAAGGGAGTGCTAAATATGGAAATAAAAGACTTACTGGCCACCACAAAAACACACTTAATTACATAGACCATTGACACTATAAAGCAACTACACAATCAAGTCTGCATAATAACCAGCTAACAACATGATGACAGGATCAAATCTGCACATATCAATATTAATCTTGAAGGTAAATCTACTAAATGCGCAATTAAAAAGCACTGAGTGGCAAGCTGGATACAGAAGTAAGACCTAACTGTATCTTGTCTTCAAGAGACCCATCTCACATACAATGACACAATAAGCTCAAAGTAAACAGATGGAAAAAAATCTACCAAGCAAATGGAAAACAGAAGAAAAAGGGAGGGGCTCCTATTCTAATTTCAGACAAAACAGACTTTAAACCAACAAAAATCAGAAGAGACAAAGGCATTGCATAATGGTAAGAGGTTCAATTCAACAGAAAGACCTAACTACCCTAAATATATATGCACCCAACACAGGAGCACCCAGATTCATAAAACAAGTTGTTAGAGACCTGTGAAGAGACATAGATAACAATACAATAATAATAGGAGATGTCAACATCCCACCAACAGTAATAAACAAATCATTAAGGCAGAAAACTAACAAAGATATTCAGGACCTGAACTCAACATGTAACCAAATAGACCTAACAGATGTCTACAGAACTCCATACCCCAAAATAGCAGAACATACATTCTTCTCATCTGCACATGTCACATACTCTAAAATTGACCATATAATCAGCTATAAAACAATTTTCAGCAAATTAAAAAAAAAATCATACCAAACACACTCTCAGACCATGGTGCAATAAAAATGGAAAACAGTACCAAGAAGATTACTCAAAACCATACAATTACATGGAAATTAAACAGGCTTCTCTGGAATGATTTCTGGGTAAACAATGAAATTAAAGCAAAAATCAGGAAATTCTCTGAAATTAATGAGAACAAAGATATAGCATACCAGAATCTCTGGGACACAGTTAAAGCAGTATTAAGAGGAAAGTTTATAGCATCAAACACCCACACTGAAAAGTTAAAAAGATCTCATTCATATTAACAACCTAACATCACACCTTGAGGAACTAGAAAAACAAGAGCAAATCAATCCTAAAGCTAACAGAACACGAAATAACCAAATCAGAACTGAACTGAAAGAAATTAAGATGCAGAAAAGCATACAAAAGATCAATAAAACCATAAGTTGGCTATTTGAAAGGATAAATAAGATATATTTACTGCTAGCTGGACTAAGAAAAAAAAGAAGATCCAAATAAACACAATCAGAAATGACAAAGGGGACATTACCACTGAGCCCATGGAAATACCAAAAAAAAAAAAAAAAAAAATCAGAGGCTATTATGAACACGTGTATGCACACAAACTAGAAAACCTATATACAAACTAGAAAACCTGCAAGAAATAGATAAATTCATGAAAACATACAACTTCCCAAACTGAACCAGGAAGCAATTCAAACCCGGAACAGACCAATAATGAGTTCCAAAATTGAATCCCTAATAAAAAGCCTAACAACCAGGAAAAGCCCAGAACCAGATGGATTCACACTGAATTCTACAAGACACATAAAGAAGAGCTGGTACCATTTCTACTTAAACTCTTCCAAAAAGTTGAAAAGGAGGGACTCCTCCCCAACTCATTCTATAAAGCCAGCATTATCCTGATACCAAAACCTGGCAGAGACACAACATCAACAAAAGCTTCAGGCCAATATCCATGATGAACGTAGATGCAAAAATCCTCAACAAAATAATAGCAAACCAAATCCAGCAGTACATCAAAAAACTAACACACTGCCATCAAGTAGGCTTTATCCCTGGAATGCAAGATTGGTGCAACATACACAAACTAATGTGATTCATCACATAAACAGAATGAAAAACAAAAACCACAGGATCATCTCAATAGATGCAGAAAAGGCAGTCAATAAAATTCAGCATCCCTTCATGTTAAAAACTTGCAACAAACCAGGCATTGAAGAAACATATTTCAAAATAATAAGGGCTATCTATGACAAACTCACAGCCAACATCCTACTGAATGGGCAAAAGCTGGAAGTATTCCCCTTGAGAACTAGAACAAGACAAAAATGCCCCCTTTCACCACTCCTTTTCAACACAGTACAGGAAATCTTAGCCAGAGTTATCAGGCAAGAGAAAGAAATAAAAGGCATCCAAATAGGAAGAGAGGAAGTCAAACTATCTCTGTTTGCAAATGATATGATTCTATACTGAGAAAATCCTATAGTCTCTGCCCAAAAGCTCCTAAATCTGATAAACAACTTCAGCAAAGTTTCAGGATACAAAATCAATGTGCAAAAATCAGTAGCATTTCTATTCAGTAATAATGTGCAAGCTGAGGGCCAAACCAAGAATGTGATCCTATTTACAATAGCCACAAAAAAATACAATACCTAGGAATGAAGCTCACCATGGAGATGAAAGATCTCTACAAGAAGAACTACAAAACACTGCTCAAAGAAGTCAGAGATGACACAAATAAATAGAAAAATATTCCATGCTCATGGATAGGAAGAATCAATATTGTTAAAATGGCCATACTGCCCACAGCAATTTACAGATTCAATGCTATTCCTATCAAACTACCAATGACATTTTTCACAGAATTAGAAAAAACTATTTTAAGCCTCATATAGAACCAATATGAACAGCCCAAATAGCCACGACAATCCTAAGCAAAATGAACAAGCTGGAGGCATCACATTATCTGTCTTCAAACTGTACCACAAGACTACAGTAATTAAAGCAGCATGATACTGGTACAAAATTAGACATATAGACCAAAGGACCAAAATAGAGAGCCCAGGAATAAAGCCACACACCTACAACCACCTGATCTTTGACACAACTGACAGAAATTAACAATGGGGAAAGAATTGCTTATTATATAAACTGTTCTGGGAGAACTGGCTAGCCATATGCAGAAGATTGAAACTGGACCCCTTTCTTATACCATATACAAAAATCAACTCAAGAAGGATTAAAGACTTAAATATAAAACCAAAAATTATAAATATCCCAGGAGAAAACCTAGGAAATACCATTCTAGACATAGGCCTTGGCAGAGATTTTATGATGAAGATGCCAAAAGCAATTGTAAGAAAAACAAAAATTGACAAGGGGGACCTAATTAAACTAAAGAGCTTCTGAACAGCAAAAGACACTATCAACACAGTAAATAGACAACTTACACAACAGGAGAAAATATTTGCACACTATGCATCTGACAAAGTCTACTATCTATAATCGATAAGGTACCTAACAATCTAAAAACAAATAACACCATTGAAAAGGGGGCAAAAGACATAAACACATTTCAAAAGAAGATATATACATAGCCACAAAGCATTCAAAAAACTCTCAACAGCCCTAATCATTAGAAAAATGCAAATTAAAACCACAATGAGATACTATCTGACACCATTCAGAATGGCTATTAAAATGTAAAAAAAAAAAAAAAATAGCAGATGATGGCAAGGCTGCAGAGAAAAGGGAGCACTTATACACTGTTGTAAATTAGTTCAGCCACTAATTTCAAGCAGTTTGGTGATTTCTCAAAGTACTTAAAAATAGAGCTACCATTTGACCCAGCAATCTCATTATTGGGTACATACCCAAAAGAATATAAATCATTCTACTATAAAGACATATGCACATGTATGTTTTTCAAAGTGCTATTCACAATAGCAAAGACATGTAATCAACCTAAATGCCTATCAGTCATAATATCAGTCATAGGCTGGATAAAGAAAATGTGGTACATATATACCACAGAATACTACACAGCCATAAAAACAGAATGAGATCATGTCCTTTGCAGCAACATGTATGGAGCAGGAGACCATTTTCCTAAATGAACTAACACAGTAACAGAAAACCAAACACCAAATGTTCTCACTTATAAGTGGGAGCTAAACATTGAGTAAACACGGACACAAACAAGGGAACAAGAGACACGGAGGCCTACTTGTGCAGGGTGGGAGAAGGGTGAAGATTGAAAAACTGCCTATCAGGTACTATGCTTATTACCTAAGTGATGAAATCATATGTACACTACCCCCCCATAACACACAATTTATTTATAGAACAAACCTGCAAATGTACCCTGAACCTGAAATAAAAGTTTTAAAAAAGAGTTCTTAGACTTGACACCAGAGGCACGATTCATAAAAGGAAAAATTGATAAAGTGGGCTTCATCAAAATGAAAATGTTTGCTCTGCAAAAGGCCATAAAAAGGCTGAAAAGACAAGCTACAGACTGGGGAGAAAATACTTGCAAACCACATATCTAACAAAGGGCTAGTATCTAGAATGTATAAAGAACTCTTAAAACTCAAGAGTGAAAAAACAAACCACTGAATTAGAAAATGAACAAAAGAGATGGCGTATTTGTCCTTGTCACATCAGTTGTTTGAGAAGACTTGAATTTAAAGACTATAAAAAGGATGTGCAGATATAAGCTTTACCACATACTGGAAAGGAAATGGAAAAAAGAAACAGGCTGAACTTTGGAATTCATACTCGTGATGTTATTTAGGACTAAATAATCCAGAATATATAGATGCTAGACTAATAAATTCTGATGCAAATTATGTGTAGCCCTGAAGATCATAGGCCAACCTCTATAGGTACAGCTGGAGTCTTCCCGATATGGTATTCCCACCGTCAATCCTAGGAGAAGCCTGAACTGAAAATATACAGATTCTGGGGGCAGGGGCAGGGGGACTTTCACTGGAGAAGGAAAACTCACTTCTTTCTGTGGGCCTCTGGGAGGATTTAAACACTCCCAGACTGAGCTAGAGGGTGGGCAGTCCCTTTAGCAACCCTGGGACAGAGCTAGAGGATGTCCTGGATGTCATCTATTCTGTGTGGTACTTCCCAGCATTACCCCTGCCCACACTCCATGCTCCACGAAGTTTTGTGGGAACTTGTAGCCTGGTTTCTACTGTGTGGAATTAGGAGAGGACCTAGTTTTCACTTTGGACAAAGTAGCTAAGTATACAAAGAGAACCCCTGTCCTCCTTACCCAAGAGTCATAGAGATGGTAAAATCAACTTTGTGCATCAGTGTAGAGACCTCACAAAGGTCATTACAACAGAGATAGCTGTGTGGTAGCTTCGTAGAAAGCCTAAATAAAACATCAGGAAACAGCTGCTCTATCCTGCACACACTCAAACCAGCACCCACTTGGTGCTGGAAAGCGGATTGAACCTATGAGAGAAGGGGCCAGTTTCCTACAATCAGGCTGGTCTGACAGACTGGGGTTCATATCACTTGGGTATTAAGAGGAAATAAGAAAATACATGGCAGTCATTGGTTGTTGAGACTGGGACATTTGGGTTTTACTAAGTTAAGAGAAAAGATCACTCTCCCCTTTTCAATAACACAATGTCTTTTCATTAGAAGCCTGAAATAGCAGGGTTTTTCTCTGCTGTTCCATTCCTTCGAAACCCTACTCATAATTAGCTTCCCACAACTCCTCCTAGGTTTCTTCTACCATTACTCATCAGCCCGGTCTATTTGTGTTACAGATTATGTTTTCTCAACCTCCATCAGTTTCACCAAGTTTAGTACCAACTTTTTAAAGTCCGTATTGCACATGTTTGGGGAACATAGGTACTTCTCCCTTATTATTATTATTATTAAATGCTTCCAAGTTCATCTGATATATTCACAGAGGTTCTTAATCTGAGGTATGTGGCTATGAGGATTTGCGGATAAAATCAAGTGATCCACGAGTTTAGACAGGAAAAATATTGCATATATTTATTTTAATTAACCTCTAACTGAAATTTAGCATTTTCTTCTATTATTAATGTAAGCAGTAAATCACAATGAAATAAACAGAACAGCAGCTACTTTTATATTGCATTTTAATTGTTTCAGGTATATCAAAATTCATTTATGCTCATCACTAGTTAAAATTAGATGTGCCACTAGATCAAATGTTTATAAATAAACACATATGTCACAAATTTAAAAAATATTTTGGTAAACCTTTCAATATAGTTTGTGTCCTTTGTAACCCTGTATTTTTTATGAAAAAGAACACATTATTCTGAGAAGGGATCCACAGACTTAACTAAGCTGCCCAAGGAAATAATTCTACAAAAAACCAAAAAAAAAAAACTTCTTGGAATAGCTAAAAGTCTCTACACCATAATAATGAAAAGATTAAAAGCAACCTAAATGCCCAATAACAGAAGACTGGTGAAACAATGCAGTCGCTAAACATAATGCTGTAGAAGACTATTTAAGGGCATATGTGGAAAGATGATCACGATATATTACGTAAAAAAAAAGGTTGTGCATAATGTGATCTTTTTTTGTAAATCAAACACAGTCACATATACACCTACACCTAAAAAAACAGAAAATAGATGTCAAGACACACACAAAGATGCTAAGGTGATTATTTACAGATGGTGGGAACTGTGAGTAATCTTTTTGCTTATCTCAGTTGTAGAAATTTTATATGAACTTGTAATTATTTTTGCAAGAAAAATCAATAAAAATTATTATCTTTAAAATAAATGAAGTCCTAAGAAAGGATTCAAAAAGATATATAATTCTTAATAATGATAAACTATGCACTCATTCATTCAACAAATACTTCTCAGTTCAACAGTCAATATTATAGGAGGAATTAATGCTATCTACTGTATTCACTATCATTACAGAAAAAGATCTAATTTTCATACCACTGATTTAGCAGCTGAATGAGTAAAACTTTCGGTTAAGCACCATTTATCAACTTTCCAGCCAATGCGACCTAAAGTCATTGCTGTCTTTTGCACAAATACCAGATATTCATGCCTTTCAAAAACTGTCCCACCGATCAGTAATAGTTTTGTCTTCAGAAAGTTTTGTTTTGTTTTGCTAATTTGTATTTTTGTTTTCTGTCTTATAACAAAGCAAAATTAAATAAATCCTCTCATACAAGTCATCCTATTAAAAATAAGCATAACCTATTACAACTCTCTTCTGAATTTACATTTCCCATGAGAAAAACTCTTTCCTCCACAATTATGTCATATTTTATATAATGTTGAATAATTCTGAATCATAATGTCACTGGAAAAAATATTCATTGTTATTTTATTTTTATATCTAGGTATTAGGAATTCCAAAATGCTACTGGGATAAATATGCCTATCCTACCCCTTATATGTTAATAATATCATATTGACTGGAAAAAAATGTATTAGGTTTTAAGAATGCTCCTAAGTGAAGATTTTGTGACTTTAAAATACAACTCTTCTAAAATTAGACATTCATCTAATATGCAAGATAAAGTAATTGGCCTGATATCATTGGTTGTATTCATAAAAGCACCAGCATTTACATACAAAATGAATGTCATCCCCTCTACGTAGTCACCTTGGGAGACCTCAGACTAGTTTCAGTGACATTTCCCTTTGCTCAGAACAATTTTAGGACCTCTCTTTTGGAACTGCCTTTAGGCTATTTCATCTTATTTTAAACAAATATCTCAAAAGGTAGCCAAACTTTGCCCCTTAAAGTCAGATTTGTCTCATCAATAATTAAAAACAACCTACCGTAGGAGATGGGGCCCTGGGGGCATCAAGGAGAAAGAACAGGACAGTAGATTGGGGGATGCACTGTGACACTTTATGTTGGGGTAGTATTCAACATATTCAACAATAGCTAAGGCCAAACACACAGCAGTCAGAACTGGTGGTATTGGAGCAGGGACCTGGAGGACCTTAACCCAGATCCATGTATTAACGCTACAGTAGCTGGATTACGAGGTGTTTGAAATGTTCTAGGTGGTCCCATAGGGAAAAATGTAGGAGTGGGGATAAGTGGGCACTTTGGAGTTTCTGAGCTGTGGCATTTACCAACCAATAAAGGAGAATATGGGTTCTTAATATCCACTGAATATTGGTCCTTTCAAAAAGTAAAGTGGCCATTGCTGTTTCTGTGTGGCTCGTGCGCTGATTCTGAAGGCATTGCCCAAGAGTTGTTTGAAAGTGTCGAGCAACAGCAGCAATTAATGGAATTAATGTGCAGGATCCTAGGATAACTATTTTGGAGAGTACTATTTAGCTAAATATTTATTCTCTAAACTCATTAGAAACAGGCTCTATTCCTTTTTCGTTTTCCTGCACTAGCACCAAACACAACACTTAGCATATAGTTGCTAAATAAATAGTTGTTGAGTGAATGGCATGTTTGTTAAAGAAAAATAACTTCAAAGTGAAATCTCATAGAGCTTTTAAAATTATTTTTATTTTTTATTATAGTAGGAAAATAATTCATTTTATTGCAGATAATTCTAAACATCTCTTTGAAGAGACTAATTCACCAACATTTATTCCTGACTCAAAAATACTTTTGATATCTGCCTACTTTTCTCTGGAAAGCAGTCCTTTTCAATGCTCTTTTATTATTACATGACTTGAAAAGCCACACGTAGATGTGAATCTGTTTAACTCCCTTAAGTTCCTATTATTTCTAGCCAAAAAGAACCTTCCTTTATAGTTTTATAGTAGATCAGACTTAAGCTGGGGCTAACATACTGTGGCTGCTGGCCAACATTTATTAGGCTAAGGGTGTCTAGTGCTGTGCTAAGCATTTAATATGTCATTTACTTCTCCTAACAACCCCTTTACATTGAGGAAACTAAGCCACAGAGGAACTAGGCAATTTCCCCATATTATACAGCTAGTAAGTGAGGAAGACATGTTTTGAATGCAGGCAATTAGATTCCAGAGTTGAGCATCCTTGATCAACACAGTATAATAAGAAGCAGGAGCTTATTTGTGTTCAATCAATTAATAGGTAGGAATTAAAGGATATTCTGTATCTAAAAAGTACCTTAGAGCTCCCATTGCACTCATTATCTGTTTATTGAACACATATGATGCTCCAGGTACTGTTCTAGGTTCTGGGAAGGCAAGTAAGGGACACAGTCTCTTTCTGGTTGGCAGATATAGCATCTAGAAACTTACTCTAGTGTTCTAGGGTAACTTTTTCCACTACTCCAAATGAGGGAAAACTGACTTCCCCCTTTTTCGGTTTGAATTCTGGATTCTGAGCAATCATCATCTTCAATGAATTTCAAAATAGACGTATCTATAGAGAGGAGGACATCTACTGCTTTCTTCCTTCTGGATTCCCCTGGGGCAATATTTGATCTCCTTTGACATCCTATCCTTACAAGGATAATAATAGAGAAAGGAGAAGGTAGAAGATGGGAGTGAAGCATATGGGCGATTTGGGGCACAGGTATCATGCAAACTTCCCATTCACATGGGCAGCTTTGTCCTGTTACTGCAGGGTTACCTCTGAGAAAGCTGGTGTTCAGAGCCGGTGCCCCCCAGGCTAGCTGTTTTATCTACAAATATTATGTTTCAGAAGGCATTTCAAGTTATACAGTGGCCTTATTTATTATCATAATCAAGAACAATAGTAACAGTAACTGAACTTTGTACCTTTCTAGACTAAGTTGTACTTTAAAGGGAGGTTAATAAGTAACCAAAGAGAAGGCTACCAGAGAACTAAAGCTGGAATAGTAAACTGTACTAAATGCTCAAACAAGCTGAGAGAGAAAAATATTTTCACCATAAAATTATTAACATGTGTTGAAAGGTTGGTCTGCTGTAGGTGGAGTTAGTGACCCCATCCCATCCCTGCTCTGCTAAGATTTCAAGGTAAAATAAGAGTTTTCTAACAACAACAAAATACAGTTATTTCCCCTTTTCTCTGAAAACCAAAACTCTGACTATTTAAAGTCATCCTAATGTTCTCAATTACTTATTTTAAAATTTATTTTCTTATTGTATAATATGTGGCCTTAAATTTTTTTTCTGGAACAAAATTCATTATGTATTTTAAATAGAAGCAAACAGACCAAAAAAATAGATACATCAAAAATTGGGAGATTCCGCTGTAAAGATTGGTCGAATCTTTCTGAAGAACAGATTTTTACTAGAAGACAGAAAGTAAGATTTCTCATCCTTTTTTGAGAAGTAAATGTTTCCAGTCCTTTCCTTTGTTCTTTTTTCTTATTCTTGGCCCAAGAACAGGACTGCTTTAACTTAAACAATGAACACTAAAGCCTTTCTTTCTCAAAAATGAAATGATGAGATATATCCATCTTCTATCTTGTGAGATAAATCATACTTAAATCTCAAATTTAAAGAGAATCTCTCCTACACACTCTTTTATTATACTAAAGGGAAAATAATCAAGTTGACCACCCCATAGTCACATAACCCATGAGAATAAGGTCAAAGGGTTTTTATCAAAGAGATAGAAAACCAGTCCCTTTGGTTCATGGAGTATGTCTGGTTTTTCTTTAAACCTTCACCTCTTCTGTGTTTAAGTCATAAGACCAGTAAGACATGATGCTCAAAGCTTACAATTTTAAGTCTAGGAATGATATGGAACATGAAAAATGGACATGACAGCACACAATTGTGCTTTGGGGAAACTATGATGTAATATCCTGAAAAACAAATTCAAGTCATAAAAATGTAGTTTACTGACCCCTGGAGAGAATTGTATCCACAGGTCCGGGAACGATGTCTTGTCAAACACCCTCACTCCACGTCTGAGCCCTTTTGCTCCATGTGGTTTTTCCCTCAGGGATCATTATTGGGCTTCATAATGATTAGTTTGTGTATGAAAAAGGAAAGTTCAAGACTATAATTTCATACATACTTAGAAAAAAATCATATAAAGAAAATTCAGTAGTGAGACAAGTAATCTCCTGGAGCCTGCTGTGACCAAGAGGATACCTGTGAGAAGGACAGGCTGATAAATGAATGTGCCCAGCACACAAGGAGGAGGACAGCCACGTGGAGGAAAGCCTTATCTCCCCACAGCTTGGGGAGCACTGCTTTCCTGGTACCCACTTCAGAAACAATGTAAGTATCCACAGAGAAGCAGACAGCAGCTATTAAAGCAAATAAGTATGAGACAGCCTAAGTCAGAAATTCACTGACAAAGGGAGGGGCAAAGGGAAAGGGCATATTTCTTTTAATTTTTGCAACTATTCACTTATAGAGATACTTGCCAAAAACGGCCTAAGTGAGAGGTACACTAAATGAAGTCCACAGGTAAAACCAGATTGAGCATGGAGGGGACAGAGACAGGAGGAGGGCCTGGGAGGCAGGATGTGTGACCAGCCCCTCATCAGCCCATCTCTGCAAAGGCCGCCTTCTCTACAGATTGCCAAGTCGTCTCACCTGGAGTGGCAGCACTGCCTAGAGAAGGGAAAAACCTGTTTAATTTCTAGGTTGGGCCAGCGTGGTGATTCACACCTATAATCACAACACATTGGGAGGCCAAGGCAGGCTGACAGCTCGAGCTCAGGAGTTTTGACACTATACTGCCTGGGCAATATAGTGAGACCCCATCTCTACAAAAAATACAAAAATTAGCCAAGTGTGGTGGTGCACACCTGTGGTCCCAGCTGCTTGAGAGGCTGAGATGAGAGGATCACTTGAGCCCAGAAGGTTGAGGCTGCAGTGAGCCATGATCCCGCCATTGTACTCCAGCCTGGGTGACGGAGCAAGACTCTGTCACACACACACCAAAAAATGTCTAGGTTGGCCCCTAACCTGGAGCCAATTACTTAATGTCCCTGTGCCTCAGTTTTCTCATTTGTGAAGGGGGTAGCAATAGGACATGCCTCAGTTTGAAGATACCTACAACAATGCTTGGCACATAGCAATGGCTCGGTAAATGTTAGGTTTTATTATATTCTTGTCAACAGTCATGTCAACATATGACTTCCCTTTTAAAAAAAGAAGTGTTGAAAATCTGTCCAACCCCTTCCAGCTGTACTTAAGGTTTAATGAAAAGGAGAGTGACTTCCCCACTTTCCCTTCCTTGGGTAAAATAACTTGAGGAGTTTTCTACAGTTTTTAAAATTTGTATTCATCTCTGTATTCCTCTACGACAAAAATAAACCCCTCAGAAAAGCAGCATGAAAACTGACATCTGGGTGTTTTTCAGAGTAGACAGCTGAGTAGGGGAGAAGTTGGGAGCCTGCGTTCCACTTGGGACAGAAAATTAAGCAGGAGAAACTGAGAAAGAGAAGGCTGTGGGAAAATATAAGGGAATGGCAGAAACAAGTAAGGGTTGGTCTCTAGATTTGAACTGGGACAGATGCCTCTAGCCTGATAAAAAATAAGTTGCCCTGACCTATCACCTAACCCGGTGGTTCTCAGCTGAAGGGGGCAGTGGCCTAACAGCAGGGAGAAATGAAACTAATGAAAGTGCTGAACATGTGAACATAAAGGCCAAAAAATACAAGTTCAAGAATCATTTTGTAAGAGTCATAGTTGTGGCCTTCTTAATTGAGAATGTCTGTTAAAAGGCATATGCATGATTTTCATATCAATCCTTCAGTCAAAAGCATTACTCTAACAAGCAGTCATCATCCCTAGACTGAACTAATGTAACAGCCTGCTAGCTGCTCTTCCTCACTCCACTCTTACCTGACCATGCTCGATTCTCTACACAGAGCCTGAGTTATTTTTATAAGATAAAAAGGTATTTTGCTCCCTGATTAGATATATCACATTTAGAAGAAATTCAAATTTCTACCATGACCTGTAGGACCCTGCATTACCTGGCCCTTGCCTTCTTTTTGACCTCATCTTGTATCCCCACTTTTTTATTATAATGGTGCTACACTGTCCTTTCATTCCCCAGCTGGTTCCTGCCGCAGGGCCTTTGCACTGGCTATTTCTTCCTCACAGCTGCTCACAGCGCTCAAGTCCTGGCTCAAGTATTACTACCTTTTTCAAACTACCCCATCTATAAAAGGCTCCCCCAATAATCTGTCACTAACTAAAATTCTTATGTATTTATCTGCAAGTTTATTATCATTTTCCCCTTATTAGAACATACATGAGAACAGGGATCTTATTTACTCAGCACTTAGTATTTTGTGCCTGGCATAAAGTAAGCTCCCATTAGGTATCTGTTGAATAAGTAAATAAATAATAAGCAAACAGAACCCAGATGCAAAAAGAAGAAAAGAAAAATGTGTTTATGAGAATATACTTCGAAAGGGTTGAATGGCTGAAAGGGTATTAGGAAAATTTTTCTCTGTGGTTAGAAATTCAAACAATGTTAAGCAATGATCTAGATATTCAATTGATTGATGGCTTCTGTCTAGTTTCTTATGCCTGTAATTCAGATCCCAGCCTTCCATTAACGGTTGAAAATCTTTCAGACAATCTACACAGAGTCTGGGATAGAAACTTAATAGAGATAACTGTCCAGTTCAAAACTGCAGACTCTGAAAACCAGTCTATCAGAGGAATGTGGGGCTATGCTTCCATTCTGCCCTATTCAATTACTAGAATAGTCACTCTAACTATTGAATGTAACAGAATGAAAATTCATGAAAATGAAAAATCATTTCAAAATAACAAAGGACCCAATAAAAATGATCTTTCAAGGGAATTTAATGCCGTATTAAATGCCTGTATTTAATGCCATATTAAACTAATATGTGATTTGAGACTGGAAAGAATGAGTTGCTGATCTTGTAAATAAAAAATTTTGGCATGAACATGTTATCTCTTTGGCAATTTGCACATCCGTATTTTATAATTCGGTCATGATTCCTTTTCATTATTTGGGGCTAATTCCTCTATCAAGCTCAAAGTAAACCTTGTTTCACAACAATCAAATGCTTTTGGTTTGTGTTGATGTTCAGATAACTGATTGTTTCAAATATAACTTGTAAGTAACCAATAATAAAATGTTATATTGAGTAGATATTCAAATATTGATGCCATAACAAATTGCTATCTCTTTAAGAATTTTATAGAATCTGTCATCACAGATACTTCAAGATTTTGCAGTTCACTTTGTCTGTTTTCCAAGGCTGCAGACAACTTAACAGAATTTCCTGGGAGCTCACTGGACATATGGATTCCTCAGCCCTGTCCATGGAGATTCTGTTCCTACAGATCTAAGTTGAGGTCCAGGAATCAGTATTTGTTTAAAAGGCTTCCAAAGTCTTATTAAGCCTTGCCAGGGTTAGAAAATAGTGATTTTATTCCAACCTCCAACTCACTCCAGAATCCCTTCATCCACATTCCTAATGAATTGTGACTCAGAAGTGCGTTGGGCTCTTCTGGAGGAGGGTAATCACATCTCTATCTAGTTTGTTAACCTTTATTGGAAAAGTCTGATTGTCCAAAGCTTTTGTTTATATTAAACTGAAATGGGTCTGCCAGCAACTTCTTCGAATAGGTCTAGTTCTGCCCTCTGGCATAACAAGGATTATTATATATGAAAGCCTTTCATGTCTTAATATAGCTTTCGGGTTCCCCACAAGTATTCTCCTCTACAGCTAAACAGCTGGTTTCCACAATTGTTCTCAAATCTTTTATCATCCAAGGTATGCCTGCATCTTACTGCACCACCCATGCACTCTTTCCAAGGCTTTCCTCTTCACCACTGCCAGAACTAGGTCCCTAAACCAGTTTATGAGCCACTTAGCCCTGCACAGCAATGGAGTGGCATGTACCCTACACTGTGGCCCTCAAATGCTGATATGGCAAATGATGCCACAATGTGAGGAAACTGTCACCAGTCCGTGGTGAAATGAGAAAAATAAATAAGAACAATATGGCTAAGTTTATTCAATCTAAAAGATTGTACTTTCTATATCATGTCCTGCTCCAGTCCCTTTTTAAATTTAATTTCTTTTTTTAAAAAATGAAACTATAAGGATAAAAGATAGTTTGCTAGGTTTGTTATAATAAAAAATCAGCAATCCTATGTTGATGAACTTCTATTTCTTTTAGAATTGTACTTATCCTTGAAGACTGAAATCTGGGAACCAGTGCCATAGCTGTGTTTCCTTCGCTGATATACCAATGTTCTCTAATTCTACCTCTGCTTCTTCAACACCCATCACATCATAAGATGCCATGGCTCACAAATTATTAGAATCTTAAATCATTAAAATAGCCTGTTTTAAGAACATGCAGATTCCCAGGGCCCATCACCAGAAATGATGGTTCAGCACGTCTGAGGTTAGTCTCAGTATCTGCATTTTTAAAAGCTCCTCAAATAATTCCTATGATTATGCGGGTTTGCAAAGTACTTTCCTGATGTGCATTTACTCAGTGTGTCTCTTCTATGTATGTATAACTTAATATCATCAGGGAACAGGGTTCAAAGAGCAGGAGTCTAGTCAGGTGTATCCAAGCAGCCAGGGAGATCTCGATCTGTAAATGTTTAGCATGCTTTCTTTTAGGTATGGTCATATCTGCAATTCTTATCCTCTGCTCCTCTTTTAGTCTTTCTCTTCTCAGGTCAGGTGTCCTCTGCTTTAGGCTTAGATATGATTGGTCAACCTGCTCAACTCTACTTTTCCTCCTTCTTCCTAAAAAATTAATGAATCCAATACATTGATGCCAAAACCCTTGGGTTTTATCAATATTTCTGTTAAAAAGTAGTATCCAGAACTGGACATAATACTACATAATAATATATAACAATCCCTTCATCTGGATGCAAACATCTATTAATATAGCTTAAGATCACTTTCACTTTTACAGAAGGAACATCCTGCTGATGTTATTTTGATGTTTGGACCAATCCAAACGATCTAGCTTCATCTGAATTCCAACAAGCAGATCTCCTTCTTCCAATCCCACTGTTACTTAAAAATACAACTTCGAGTTATACATTTATTCAAGTTATACAACCTCAAGTTACAAATTATATCAGATTGATTTTAGTATCTTTTTGAGAAATCATAGTCATTTTGAATTTTGCCATACAACACATTGAATCTCTTTTCCAGAGAGCATCTTATGTAATGGGTCATATGTAAACTTGATAAATATAACATCAATGCTGCCATTCAAATAATTGATAACGTATTTTTCAACAGGTTAAAACAAAAGGATTATTTCCTAAAGTTTTCCCTCCCAGTATCTTGTTCATCCAGCTATGAAATCACCTACCTATATTCTCATCCGTATCGTATTTAAAATCTCTACAGTTCCCAGCAGGACGTAATACAAATGGTCACAATAAATACTGCATGATATCATAGTAAATATACATTAGTTTACATTAAAAGATAATATGAAGCATTTTTTTCAAATACATCATTTAAAACATACTTCACTGCATCTGTAACATTCCACAGACCTCTAAGAATGCTATCAGAAACAAAAAAAAAAAAAGGAGAAAGGAATAATGGTAGTTTGACATATGCTTAAACTATATTGACAATAAAAATTTTTCCATAAGCTCTCAAATTTTCTGATTAAACATGTATTAATTTTTATTTACTGGAAATCAACATTAAGATTACTAGTTAGTAATTTTCATAATCTACTATCTACCTCCTATAAGAGTTACAATAGGCTACAATGTGCTATGTTAATAAACAACCCTAAAAATCTCAGTGGCTTAAGACAAACATGTATTTCTCATTGTGATTTATACCCATTGTGCCACTCTAATTGATGTCACATTTATTCCAGACCCCAGGCTGAAGAAGCAGCCCCTATCTGGAATATGCCACTGGTCTTGTGGCAGAGAAAGAAGAAAGATGGCAAAAACACAGTGGTTCTTGAGGGTTTTGTTTGGAAGTAGCTCTTGCTTGGAATGTCACTCCTCACGTTCCACTGGCCCCAGCAAGACACATGGCCAAGTCTGACATTGATGGGGTAGGAAGTATAATAATCCCATACAAAGAGGCCCCACCGAAAGGTGCCTGCAGAAAAAAGTAGCAAATATTTTAAGCACTTAATGCAACCTATCACATCCTTCCTTTTGAAAATTGGGGTCATATGTACCTTTCTCCATTCTTTTGAATTTTTCCCGTTCTATAAAATTTCTCAAAAGGATATGTCAGTTCTGTGTTCATCCCAATGAGATTGTTTATTCCTAAAATGTGATTTGTCTGGGCCTAGAAGTTTGAATTCATCTAAAATATTTAAGTTATTGTTAATCTTCTCTTATCATGGCTGTAAAGACATCTTAATGCATTAATCTTTCCATGTTGTCAGCTTAACAATCATTATTCTTGGTATAGACCGAGGAAAAGCAGAAGTGCAATGTTTTCTTTTAACATGATACCATCATTCTCAAGCATTGGACCTATAATTTTCATCTATCTATTGTTCTGAAAATAGCTATAAAAATTGCTGCTGGTGTCTCTAGTGGTTTTTGTGAGCCTCAGCTAATCCTTGACTTTAACTCTCTTGAAATTCTCATTCTATTCCCTTATATCCCCCTTAGTTATATGTTTTCTCATCTATAATTTACGTAAAGGCCCTCCAGCCTTATCAGACAACTTGTAGCACAAATATGCTGGGTTCTTTACCCACTTTCCCATTTTTTGTTCCATTGAAAATATTTTTAATTATGTAGTCAGAATTTCATAATTCAGCTGTTCTTGTCACCATGAAATTATATTTGTTTTTTGACTCTTCTTAAAATATCTTTATTTTTTAAAAAATTCCATCAGCTGGCTGGGCCCAGTGGCACACGCCTGTAATCCCAGCACTTTGGGAGGCCGAGGTGGGCAAATCATGAGGTCAAGAGATTGAGACCATCCTGGCCAACATGGTGAAACCCCATCTCTACTAAAAATACAAAAATTAGCTGAGTGTGGTGGCGTGTGCCTGCAGTCCCAGCTACTCGGGAGACTGAGGGAGGAGAATCGCTTGAACCTGGGAGGCAGAGGTTGCAGTGAGCCTGGCGACAGAGCGAGACTCCATCTCAGCTATTATTTGATACTCCATCTTTATTATATCCTCACAGTTTATTTGCTAATGACATAATTATGGGAAGCAATGTAGCAGAGAGGCTAAAAGCTTAGTCTCTGGAGATGAAATTTGAATCTTGGCTATTTTACTTATGAGTCATTTAACCTTTTAGGCAAGTCACTTATCTTCTTACTCAACGGTAAAATGGGGACAATTATTAGTACTTTCCTTTTACTGTTATTGTTAGGACTGAATGAATTAATATATGTAAAGTACTTAGCATAATGCCTGGCATATAAGTAACCTCAAGTGTCTGTTAATATTGGGACATATAGTCAAAAGTGCCTCAGGCCATGGTAGTTTTTCTGCTTATGCTGAGATACAGAAGGTACTATTTCTTACAGTCTTGTAGAGTCCCATTCCTCTTTTCCAAGAATCATTTCCTTTAGCATATGCTAAAGTACTCAGCAAACTGGGAGCCAGCATCCCACAGCACAAATATGGGAAAGGAGTTCTAGTTCAAGATGGTAAGCTCCATGGACTACTATGCAGCCATATAAAAAGAATGAAATCATATCATTTGAAACAACATGGTTGCAGCTGGAGGCCATTATCCTAAGCGAATTAATACAGGAACAGAAAACCAAATACCCCATACTGTCATTTATAAGTGGGAGCTCAATGTTCGGTACTCATTGACATAAAGATGGCCACAATAGACACTGGGGACTACTAGAGGAGAGAGGAAGGAAGGGACAAGGGTTGAAAAACTACTAGATACCATGCTCAGTACCTGGGTGACAGGATCATCTGTATCCAAACCTCAGCATCATGCAATATACTCAAGTAACAAACCCGCACATGTAACTCCTGAATTTAAAAAAAGGTTGAAGTTAAAAATTAAGGATGAAAATAATAAACCTATGAAGGATTACACTGCCAAAAATAAATTTTAAAAGATGGTGAGCTGAGGACACAAGTTGCCGCAAAAAGACAATAAAGAAATTCAAAGGAGAATGAGGCCTTAACCGCAAAAAGAAGAGAGATGAATCAACAAATACCAAGGAACAGAACACAGAATCCTGCAGACATGTGAAATGGAGTATGGGAGGCTGCAGCAGAGACAGCAGAAGGGGCCACAGCAAAGATGGCGCCTAATTCCCCAGTGGGAACTCTGTGGAAGGTTCTTGGCACAGAGTGGGCAGGCAGCATCAGGGAGAGTGAAGACAGGGTGTCATTCAATGTCCTTCATTAAAGAACCTACACTTTCTGATCTCCCTTCCCCACTCACACACACTCAACACACCCCAGGACTTCTGATGCAGAATAAAAGGAAGCCCAGCATTCACTCTGCAGGATAAAACCAGCGCAGGTACCTAAAGATACTGAATGAGCTGCCTGAAAAAAGTACAGGCTACTAGTGAGAGCCCTGGTTCCCCAACCCCACCCTGGCTGCCCCTCAATCCCCCAGTGCAAATTCTGCATACTAAACCCTTCCTGCATACAAAGAACCTTCAATTCAGGGCAGAGCAACCTGGAGAAAGAAACTGCCTATCAAGCAGCCAAGAAAAATAATACCCCCAACATGGAATAATCAATTTAAACATTTATTCTAAAACAAGAACTGATAAGTAAGGACTACCAGACATATGAGGAATACCAACAGCATTAAAGAGAGAGATCAAGATAAAAACAAGAGCAGTTGACTGAGGAGAATATAGTAAACATGCAAGAATAGGAGAAAACTTAAACAAAACAATTCTAATTTGACTCCTTGTGAGTTTTTAAATAATGTTAAAAACAAAAACATGAATCTATAAAAATGTGATAGAGCACTATAAAAACTAGCTGTTAAAAGTTTTTTCCAATGCAAAAATCAAAAATTTATAGAAAAGTAGTAAAATAAAAAGTATTCAGAACATAGAATGGAAACACAAAAAGATGAAACAGATGACAGAGAAGATAACAGTCATAAAGTGTCAATCCACAAAGTTCAATGCTCAACCAATTGGGGTCCCAGAAAGCAAACAGAGAAAATAGAGGAAAGTAAATTACTTTTTTGAAAAAAGGGAGAAAATATCTCAAAGCTGAAGGAAGACATAAGCTATCAAACTGAAAAGGCCACTGAATATTTGCTCAGCAGGATGAATTTAAAGGAACTGATATTTAGACATATATTGAGGAATAAAGACAAGAGGGCACTGGAGCAATATCATCAGTGCTCTGAGGGGAAAGTATTTGAACCAGGAAGTATATCCCCGGCCAAATAGCAATCAAATCTGAGGACAAGCAAAATAATAATTTTCAGGAACAAAGAAAAAGGACCATTATCCACCTAGCCCTCCTCCTTACCAAAGCCTCTCTGATGAAATTACTTGCAAACATACTTCAACAAAGTAAAGGCGAAAACCAAGAAAGATGAAGATGTGGGATATAGGAAACAGTGGAACAAATCCAAAAAGAAAATAAAAAGAAATCCCAGGGTAATGGTTCATAGCAGACATAGAAGCAACATCCAAATTAAAATAGAAAATCAGCAGGCTCTGAGAAGATTGTTGATAAAACATACTGAGTCTTTAACTGAGAAAATGAGCACAAATCTGGAACATTTCAGTGATAGAGTGAAGAAGCTATGTTTCTTCTCTCAACAAGAAAAAGAAATGGCAATTAAAATTTAGTGTACAAAAACATAAGTTCTAAATATGAAGCAATCAAATGTGATACACCTTTTAAAAAGTGTAATAAAAGACAATTTATTTGACTTTGATGATAAACACACTATTTATCAGTGTTATAACATTAAACCCATGAAAAGAAAGTATAATCTAGCACCTTATTGAACTCCACAGTACTCAATACTTACACAGTTCTGAAGGTAAAAAAAAAACTTCATTGGCTTTAAAAATCAATTATAGAAAATTTAATAACATTTTCAGAATAAAACGTAAAATGTGAAAGAAAAGGTATAGCTGATGGATATTAAAGGGGGGAGGGAAAGACAGGTTTTATTATTACCATCTTACATGGTATTCACTCAACAGATATATCTAAAGTTGAGGAAACAAGAAATGGGATATACAATTATCACAGACACAGAAAAAGTTACAACCAAAAACAAAGAAAAACTAAAATTAATAACATGATATCAAACATTGGGAGAAAGAATGGGAAAAAAGTTGAGTAGTGTTTCAATAGGTTAAATCCACAACATTTAGAGAAGAAAATCATCAATCATATTTAAAGTGGACTAATTAAGAAATAATAATATAAACATATTACCAAATTTATGGAAAGATCCATTGGAAAAAATTAAAAATAATTTTAACTCAGAAGAATGAGATTTGCAAAAAGGACAGAAAACAGTATATTTTACTACTATTTTTATAAATAATCTTTCTATAATCTTCCTATAATCTAATCTTTCTATAGATGGTTTTATATTTAGTGTCTCAATCTCTCTTCAGGTTAGCATCATTTTGTGTAATATAAAGGCTTAGACCTATATAGACATCAAGTAATGAATGATGAAATGAAATAATAGGACCCATAGCCAGGTTCTGTGGGAGAATGTGGCAGTCCCAGGTGGGTGAGTGGCTCACTGAGTGGGCTGACCAAAGGTGATGCCATCCCTTGGGTAACTACAAAGGCATGTGAAGTCCCCTCCCAGAATCCTAGGCAAATATTTGTTTTCAGCTTAACTAAGCTGCTAAGATTCCCACAGCTCAGTAGAGATGGGACTGCTCACAGGTAGTCATTCTACCATCACCACAGTCAGTCAAGAAAGCTCTATCCTCGCACTGGGACTTGAAGAGCTAAAACATAACACTTAGGTAGTTGTTTTTAAGCTCAGTAGCCTCGACTATTGAACTATTTACTTCAACAAAAACTTCTGAGTTCCCACTTTGTGCAAGGCACTAGGGGAAATACAAAGATAAAGAAGTCACAGTCCTTCTCTCAGGGAGCTTACAAACCATTGAGCAAGAGAGAGTTGTTCCTGCTACTAAATGACTCTTGGGTAAACAATGAAATTAAGATAGAAAACAAGAAGTTCTTTGAAACTAATGAGACCAAAGAGACAATGTACCAGAATCCCTGGGACACAGCTAAAGCAGAGTTAAGAGAAAAATGTATAGTACTAAATGCCCACATCAAAAAGCTAGAAAGATCTCAAGTTAACAACCTAACATCACAACTAGAAGAACCAGAGAACCAAGAGAAAACAAATCCTGAAGCTATACAAGATAAGAAATAACCAAGATCAGAGCTGAACTGAAGGAGACAGAGACATGAAAAACCCTTCAAAAATCAACAAATCAGGAGCTGTTTTTTTTTTTAATTAATAGAATAGACTTCTAGCTAGACTAATAAAGAAGAAAAGAGAGAAGAATCAAATAAACACAACCAAAAATGATACGGGGGATATCACCACTGATCCCACAGAAATACAAACAACTATTAGAGAATACTATAAGCACCTCTACGCACATAAATTAGAAAATCTAGAAGAAATGAATAAACTCCTGGACACATACAGCCTCCCAAGACTGAAACAGGAAGAAACTGAATCCCTGAACTGACCAATAACAAGTTCTGAAATTGAGGCAGTAATAAATATCCTACTAACCAAACGAAGCCCAGGACCAGAAGGATTCACAGCTGAATTCTACCGGATGTACGAATAAGAGCTGTTACCATTTCTACTGATACTATTCCAAATAATTGAAAAGGAGGGACTCCTCCTTAACTCATTCTATAAAGCCAGCACCATCCTAATACCAAAACGTGGCAGAGATACAACAAAAAAAGAAAGCTTCAGGTCAATATCCTTGATGAACATCAATGCAAAAATCCTCAACAAATACTGGCAAACCAAACGTAGCAGCACATCAAAAAGCTTATCAACCATGATCAAGTAGGCTTCATCCTCAGGATGCAAGATTGGTTCAAAACAAACACGAATCAATAAATGTGACTCATCATATAAACAGAACTACAGTCAAAAACCACATAATTATTTCAATAGATGCAGAAAAAGCTTTTGATAAAATTCAACATCTCTTCATGTTAAAAACTCTCAATAAAGTAGGTATTGAAGGAACATACATCAAAATAATTAGAGTCACACAGGGCAAACCCACAGCCAATATCATACTGAATGTGCAAAAACTGGAAGCATTCCCCTTGAAAACTGGCACAAGACAAGGATGCCCCCTCTCACCACTCCTACCTAACATAGTATTGGAAGTTCTGGCCAGGGCAATCAGGCAAGAGAAAGAAATGAGGGGTATTCAAATAGGAAGAGAGGAAGTCAAGTTATCTTTGTTTGCAGATGACATGATCCTGTATCTAGAAAACCCCATTGTCTCAGCCCAAAACCTTCTTAAGCTAATAAACAACTTCAAAATCTCAATATACAATCAATGTGCAAAAATCACTAACATTCCTATACACCAACAACAGACAAGCAGAAAGCCAAATCATGAATGAATTCCCATTCACAATTGCTACAAAAAGAATAAAATATCTATGAATACAGCTAACATGGGAAGTGAAGGACCTTTTAAAGGATAACTATAAACCACTGCACAAAGAAATCCAAGAGGACACAAACAAATGAAGAAACATTTCATGCTCATGAATAGGAGGAATCAATATGTTGAAAATGGCCATACTGCTTCAAGTAATTTATATATTCAATTCAATTCCCTTTAAACTACCATTAGCATTCTTCACAGAACTAGAAAAAAAATTTGAAAATTCATATGGAACCAAAAAAGAGCCCAAATAGCCAAGACAATCCTAAGCAAAAAGAACAAATCTGGAGGAATCACGCTACCCAACTTCAAACTATACTACAAGGGTGCAGTAACCAAAACAGCATGGCACTGGTACAAGAACAGACACATAGACCAATTGAACAGAATAGAGAACTCAGAAATAAGACCACACACCTACAACCATGTGATGTTTAACAAACTTGACAAAAACATGCAATGGAGAAAGGACTCCCTATTTAATAAATGGTACTAAGAGTGCTGGCTAGCCATATGCAGAAAATTGAAACTGGACCCCTTCCTTATGCCATATACAAAAATTAACTCAAGATGACTTAAAGACTTCAATGTAAAACCCAAAACTACAAAAACCCTTGAAGAAAATGTAGGCAATATCATTCAGGATATAGGCATGGGCAAAGATTTCATAACGAAAACAGCAAAAGCAATTGCAACAAAAGCAAAAATTGACAAATGGGATACAAATCAACTAAAGAGCTTCTGCACAGCAAAATAAACTATCATGAGAGTGAACAGACAACCTACAGAATAAGACAAAATTTTTGCAATGTATTCATCTGACAAAGGTCTAATATCCAGAGTCTACAAGGAACTTAAACAAATTTACAAGAAAAAAACAAACAACCCCATTAAAAAGTGGGCAAAGAACATGAACAGAAACTTCTCAAAAGAAGACATATATGTGGCCAATAATAATATGGAAAAAGTTCAACATCACTAATACAGAAATACAAATCAAAACCACAATGAGATACTATCTCATGCTAGTCAGAATGGCGATTATTAAGTCAAAAAACAGATGCTGGTGAGGTTGTGGAGAAAAAGGAATGCGGTTACATTGTTGGTGGAAGTGTAAATTAATTCAGCTATTGTGGAAGACAGTGTGGTGATTCCTCAAAAACCTAGAGGCAGAAATACCATTTGACCTAGCAATCTCATTACTGGGTATATATCCAAAAGAATATATATCATTCTGTTATAAAGATACATGCATGCATATGTTTACTGCAGCACTATTCACAATAGCAAAGGCATGGAATCAACCTAAATGCCCATCAATGATAGAATGGATAAAGAAAATGTGGTACATATACACCATGGAATACCATGCAGCCATAAAAAAGAATAAGATCATGTCCTTTGCAGGGACATGGATGGATTTGGAAGCCATTACCCTCAGCAAACTAACACAGGAAAAGAAAACCAAACACCACACATTCTCACTTATAAGTGGGAGCTGAATGATGAGAACACATGGACACACGGGCAGGAACAACACACACTGGGGCCTGTCGGGGTGGTGTCGGGGAGAGCGTCAGGAAGAACAGCTAATAGATGCTGGGCTTAATACCTAGGTGATGGGATGATCTGTGCAGCAAACCACCGTGGCACAAATTTACCTATATAACAAATTGCACATCCTGCACATGTACCCTTGAACTTAAAATCAAATTTGAAGAAAAAAGAAGAGAGAGTTGTATGTAGTTAATTTTAGTGCCAGACTGAATAAGTGAACTGGAGCATAAAGAAGTAAGAGAGTGCTTCCAACTTAGGAAGAGATCAGGAAAGACTAAATGAGGAGGTGTCAAAAATGAGTTGGGATCCTGGGTCTTGAGTCAACAGGATGTCTGCAGTGCTGTGATGCAGTTGTGATTTGGGACTTAAATCTGAGAGCATCATTGTCTGGGCTGTACCTATCCTGGCCAAAGACAATGTCAGTATGTATAATTTGGGATGGTCCTGAATTTCTGTGATTAAATGCTACCCTCATTCTAAATGCCTCACTTACCCATACATATGCATTTTTCTTTGGAAAATATGAATCGGTAAATTATAAATCTAGCAGTGGACAGAAGTCTATATTGATATTGTGGTATAAGAAACCAGAACTAATTCATAACTCCAGCTAAATCCAAAATTCTGGGTTGTTTATGTTTTTAGTAGCATATTTCAACATAATGTTCATGTCCATGTGCCTACATTCTACGCTCAAATCCAGAAGATTAAAGATCCAGGGAATGTTAAAATTGGAAGGGACTTTGACAGTTATCCAATATGTCCCATTGTATCATTTTACAGATGAAGAAACAAGGCCAGAAGAGGGTAAATGTGACTCCCCAAAATTACACAACCACAAAGAGCGAACTCTGAACTTAAACCAAGTTTTTGAATGCAGGTCCTGAAGCTCTTTCTTCTGGATAATATTGTGCCGAAAGAAATACGTGGAAAAAAAAATCAAAGATAATAAAAAAGAAGTAATGCTTCATAATAAATTGTTATTGGCAATAGATCTAGAATTACCAGTGTTTCTGAAAAAAATTCCAAATAGCTTTTAAGGGATCTCTTTTTCTTAAGATCTTTTCTACTTGGACAAAATATATTGGCTCCCAAAATACAACATATTTCTTTTCAAACTATTTTAATTATTATATTATTTAAACTTTTAAATAATATTTTTAATAATTTTTTAATCTGTCAGATAAAGTAGCCAGGAAAATGGTAAATAGCAAATTACATACCAATGTATAATTTTTGTTTCATTGAAGCAAACATAGGAAATGTTTTTAAAATATGTACTATCTTGCTTTTTCTTAACATTGCACATTCAGAAACATTGCATTTTTTTTTTTTGAGATGGAGTCTTGCTTGACTGTTGCCCAGGCTGGAGTGCAGTGGCTCTATCTCGGCTCACTGCAAGCTCCGCCTCCCGGGTTCACACCATTCTCCTGCCTCAGCCTCCCGAGGAGCTGGGACTACAGGCGCCTGCCACCACGCCCGGCTAATTTTTTTGTATTTTTAGTAGAGACGGGGTTTCACTGTGTTAGCCAGGATGGTCTCGATCTCCTGACCTCGTGATCTGCCCACCTCGGCCTCCCAAAGTGCTGGGATTACAGGTGTGAGCCACCGCGCCCGGCCAGAAACATTGTATTATTAAAGTAGACTATATTATAAACAGTGCTGTGACAAACACCTGCAAAAAGTAAAAAATAAAAGAAAATTAGAAATGGAAGAAAAGTAGACTGTTGTGTTTGCTTAGGAGTTCTTCAGCATCTATCGCAGTATCTGGCTTATAGAATATACCCAATACATATTTGTTGAATAAATAAATGAATTAATACTATATTGTAATGGAATTCTGCATCAACCTTTGTATGTCACACATTATATCTGATGTTTATATGGTAAATCTGACATATAATACCATCATTTGGATGGATACAAACTTTTACCTACACTTGATTTAAAATCAATTCATCTTTCCCCAAAGTAGACTCCACGATTAAAGGTGTTTCTTTACACCCACCTCGTACTGTAACTAAATCCTAGCTGATAGCAAAAACCTGTTCAGAGAAGAATACTTCTTTTCTTTCTTTCTTTACCCCAACTCATAGGAGGGTTCCAAAGGGGAAATTCATGCCTTACTCCAGGCCCAAATTCCAAGCCCAAGTAAGGACTTCTCCACCAGCCAGGGATCTCAAGTTCAAATCACCAAACGCCTTCAGACAACAATGCCCCACAGACATCAAACGGGTTAACTAGCAGACACCCCAGGAATTCTGGAAGCAACTTCTAACCCAGAGGGCTATTTGCAGGGACCTAAAACATGGAGTACACATCAGGAAGAGAAAAGAGACAGAAACTTACAAAGTGTTTCAAGACAAATATTAAGACCCTCACTGAAGAAGTTAAAGATACATACTAAATATGAAAGGCATTTTTTAATCATGAGTATTTTATTTGACTGTTATGCAGAATTTAACATAGCTCTTATTGTCCTTATCCATTTTATAGAAATGAGAAAAATGATGTTTTGAAAACTGGTGCCACTGAGGCTTTCCAGTTGATTAAAAAGTAATAAATGAAACCACTACTTCTAATCTTCCTCTGTATGTTTATATAACAAATTGATGTTATAATAACCTCTAACTCATCTATTTTAATGTCTGCATATTTATGCATCTAACTAGAAATAAAATATTACAAGTTTGGCCATTTTTTTCAGTTATTTGTATATAAAGTACACTTAAAGTATAAAATGGTATTTCCCCTAGTCCCCCTAATGAAGAAATAACCATAAACCAAATATTGTGAAAAATGAAAATTAAAACACAGAAGCAAAAGTTAAGAAGCTGTGTTCTTCCTAAATCTGTTTCTACCCCTGAGTTACTGTGATGCTCCATTTATCTGCACCTCAGTTGACTCCTTCTGAGAAGCAAAGACCTGAGTCACAGCTATGCAGTGGAGAGAAAAAATGGCCAACAGTGGTTTGCAAATTTTGTTAACCTGTTTGGAAGGTTAACTGTGGCTCTCCAAGACCATTTGATGCTCTGTGTCCCAAGTCTAACTCAGAAAGTGACAGCAGCCCCAGGAAGGATGCAGAACATGAGGCAAAGGTCAAAGATGCTGTGCTTTGATGCACAGAATCTGGAATCTCCCCAGGATTTGACCACACCCTGGAAAGGAAGATTGCAGTGAATCCTGAGGGAGAAAAATCCTGATATATAAATTTTGTACTTTTCTAACAAAATTGAATCAGGAACTAAAAGTAATCTGGAAAATTTTAGTCCAAATGAAGAGCTGAAGTCATTCTATCAGGGAATGGAGAAATAACAACGTGCTCATTTCATAAATGTAAGCATGTTTCCTGCTGTGAATATTCTGAGACACCCCATGACTTCCTTTCTGATAGCTAGAAGAAAAAATATCTGCCATAAAATGGTTTAAAAAATAAGAAAAAGGAAAAGAAAAGCAAAGTACTCAATAATAGCTCTCTACGGAGATGTATATATTAGCATGTAGGATTATCTTAAATAAATCGATCATTTTGTTTGGGGACTTGGTTCTAGATGCAGTTTAAACTTTCACAGCACTCTGGAGGATGAATTAAACCTTGCTGAGCCTTCCAGCAGATCAGGGAAGTGTATTTGCTCACCGAGTTGCTCCAAGCTTGGTTTGCTTGTTCTTACATCCACTGTTTACATGAAGAAATCACAGCTAGACAATTTCCCTCAACTACAGCAATTAAATATTTCCATTGAGCTACTGACCTATTTTACTTGAAATTGTGAATATGCCTTATTTTAAAATTCACCACCCTAATTTTAATCATTTTTCTAAACATTTTTCCATGTGTCTTTCCCTTTCTATTCTTATTTTTCAAATTTTCCCTTTTCTTGTTTTAACATTTTATTTCTTTGTCCATTTTCTAAGCAGTTAAAATGAAAATTTTTTCATATGATTGTTGTGGAAAACAAGGGACTGAGAATGTGAAGGACCATTTGGTTCTCAGCTGATATTCTCAAAGTTAAACTTTTTATATTACCTCGCGAGGAGGCTCTACATATGGTCCCAGAGATATGCTTACAATATTTTAAGAAGACATTTATCTCACAACTTTAAACTTGTTTCACACTTTCTGATCACACCTCCCCTGGTGTACTATGAACAAATATTCTTATGTAAATCCTATAATTTCCCATAAATAACAAAATTAAAATGCATTGTAACTTTTGTGTTGAAGGGGCTAATTTGTTAAATGTAAGTGTATAAGACTATCACACATGGTATAATCCTGCTTGGACATTTCATCATTCGTAACTATACTGAGAGCCTCAGGAAGCCTCTCTGACCTTTGAGAAAAGCTGGCCTCAGATTACAACAAATGCGCAACTCCTGAACATGTCTCATGCCACAGACATCTGTATCTCACCTTTTATGCTCTAGCAATTTTTTTTTTTTTTTTTTTTTTTTTTTAGATGGAGTCTCACTCTGTCACCCAGGCTGCAATCTCAGCTCACTGCAAGCTCCACCTCCCGGGTTCATGCCATTCTCCTGCCTCAGCCTCGGGAGTAGCTGGGACTATGGCACCCGCCACCACACCTGGCTAATTTTTTTGTATTTTTAGTAGAGATGGGGTTTCAACGTGTTAACCAGGATGGTCTCGATCTCCTGACCTTGTGATCCACCCGCCTCGGCCTCCCAAAGTGCTGGGATTACAGGCGTGAGCCACCGCACCCGGCCTACGCTCTAGCAGCTGTAAACTGTGTAATGTTCTCTCAACATGACAAGTGCTCTCGTGCTCCTGCACATGCTCCCTCTGCCTTAAATACCCCTCTCTGCTTTGTCCTATTCCTCCCTCAAGTGTGAGTCAGCACAACTCCACCTTCTCTGTGTCACTTTGCCTGATTAATCCCCATATTCATTCATCTACAATGTGCCAGGCACTACGCTAGCTGCTGCGTTGGAAACAATGAAAACCCTGCACTTGCCCTCAAGATACATGATGTATTAGCACAGTGGTCAAAACAAGGGACACTGGGAACCTTTTGTGATGAGGGTCAGGAAGAGGTTTGGGGAAGTCTTCCAGGAGGAGGTAACAGCTGAATCAAAATGTGAAAGATAAGTAAGAATTATCCAGGGCAAGAAAGGACAGGGAGAGGGCATTCAAGACAAAGCCCGTGATGAAGCAAGGGTGGGACAGGGAATATTCATTGAGAGGTAAATATTCCATTTAAGGGAGTTTTGATTTAATTTTTTTTCCTGAAGGCAATGGAGAGCCTTTTAAGTAAAAGAATGAGATGGTCATATGTGTGTTTTAGACAGTGTAGAGATCAGATTGGAGAGAGCAAGGATGGGGCAATTAGCAGGCTTATTTATAAAGGAGATGACATATATGTATTTAGTATGAGAAGAAGATGAAATTTGAGAATTTGAGATAAATGAGTTATAATTGACAGGTCTTCATGACTGGTGTACAAGGGCAAAAGAGAGTCAAGAGGGAACCCCTAAGTTTCTCTGTCTTCTTGCTGGGATGGAAGATGGGGCTTCATTGAGATCAGGAACACAGAAGGAGGAGCAAGAAGTAATCAGTTGAGTTTGAACCTGTTGAATGAGGCCCATAGAGAAAGGCCTGTAGAATGTCCAAGTTGAGAGATAAGTGCTCTGTCATCTATGCACCCATTTCTCCATCATATTATCCCACGTACTGTGCTAGGATTGTCTATCTCCACCTCTGATTTTCCCCAGGAAGGGCTCTCCAAGATAAAAACCTCCCCTTCAGATTGTCTTCAACCAGCCAGTGCTCCCCCATGACAAACAAGGCTCTCCCACTTTTCCTCTTTCTCTCAGAGGCCACCATTAGAGCAGTGCTAACTCACTGAGAAATATCCTGCAAAGACTAGAGTCCATCACCCCTTCTAGAGAAAGCAAAACATGGACCAAAGAAGGAAAGGCTTCTTTTTTTTTCTTCTATTCTATTAGTCCCCTCATTTTCAAAGGCACCATTGTTTCAGGAGAACTGAGTATTTTTTTAAACAAATAAAGAAGCGAATACAGTCTTAAGATTCCAACTTATTAACAGAAAACATGTGTAGACCTAAGAATTAAAAATAAATATGTCTTTAAAGATGACCTGGAAGGCTTTTTGTCTGCCAAGAACAGAGTTCAAGACCTCAGAAGGTCTATGTTTTCCCAGAAATAGTAGATTACATTGCTAATGATGGGCAAAGGCATTAAATCATGCAGAGTCCCCTGCAATTTTATTACTATTTAGGTGAGTTTTATAATGGCCTGAAATAATGGAAGAAATCTTGAGACTGATCTTGGGTTGTGGATATTGAATCTATGGTTTCATCTTTTGGACAAATATTTCCAGTTCCTGCTTTTATGTCCAGATATGTATATTTGAGATGAGTTCTTCTCATGTTTGAATTATATTTTAGTGATCTTGGTTGTGTTGGTATACAAAATATAAATTCATTTTTAGAGCATTTTCCATCAGATATATTTATGTCAATCGAGTATTTCTAGCGAAGAGTACAGTTCTTCCTTCAATGTTCTTATTTTTTCAAAATTACTGGAAGATTTCTGAAAGTTGTTAAGAATCGACAGGGGAATCACCAGCTGCAAAACGTCTCCAAATGGACCAGAGTGAGTTGCAGAACCAGAAGCAGCTCGGCTTGCTAAGGAGAAATTGATGTTGTCCTCAGCATTCATTGACTTGTCTGGTTTTCACGTGACAAATAAACAGATGAATCAGTTCCTCCTTTTTCTAAGAGATTTTATATGCTTAAGGTCAGAAATTAACCAAAGAAAAACCGGTTTTATAAGTATGAGCTGACTAGATGCCACAGTGATTCATTTCAAAGGCGCTGGCTATTTTCAAACTGCTGAGAGACCTTGCCATTCCCTGAACTTGGGAGGCTTGTTCTAGCACACGCACATATTCAGCTTGCTATATGAGCAAAAGTGAGATCATACGGGTTGATCCTGGCAGAGTCTCTGAAAATGCAGTAATTCATGCTGTCAGTTACTATCAGCAGCAATTTGCTTCTCGATTGGTTCCTGTAAGCGCTCATGTGAGCATTCTGCACAAAGGACCAGAGTACAATATTCTCTTGGATTTCAGGGACTTAGTGTGGTTTCAACATATAATCAAAAGTGCCACATAGTTCACCACCTCGCATTTTGTTTTAAAGAGACAGAGGCTTAAAACTGGATTCCTTTCTTTTTTTCTCAAAATAGGAAGTTGGTGGTAATTTGGAATGTATCTTTAGAGCAATCTGTTAGCACTTCAGCAAAATCTACTCCGTTGGTAAAGTGCAAAGTAGATTTTTTAATGAGGGATAATTTCACCATCTCTAAAATTAATAATAATAATCATAATAATAAATTTGCTCAATCACAAAACTAAACTTCTTAGATTCAACTCACATGTGTGACCAACTCTTACTTTAGGGCAAATGCATTAAGACATGAAAAGTTATTTGAATTCTTAAATATTATAATAGCATATACCCCCAGTTTGGTACAATTTCCAAAAAGTTCTATGACAGAGAAATTTAGATGATGCAGTCCTAAACTTAAAGGCACATTATTAAAGAATCTCTGCAAAACAATGTAATTCCATTGAGCTCCAAATTATTTAAGAAAGCAATGGCAGTCTCACTACCAATTTACTGCTCTACTAATTTAATTAACACCCTTGAGAACTCATGCGATACAGAGTTATTAAAAGGTCCTTATCAGAAGGGGCTCAGGAAGAAAGAAAAGCCAGTTCTTGGACTGATAAACTTTTAGTTTAGTTTCACTCAGAAAAGTGAAAGTATGCCAAAATCTCAAGTGGCATTGTCAAAAATACACATATTCTTTGGTGTTAACCTGTGACTTCTCAAGTGTTACTGGTTGAAAAATTACTTCCATATTGCATCAAGCTCAAAAAGCTTCAAAAACTTGGCATCTTACCTAAGAATTTCTTAGTTTGCTATCTACCTTGCCTCCTAGAATGTAGACAGAATGAAGGTGGTGACTTCTGTCTGTTCACTGATGTATTCCCAGTGCCTAAAACAGTGCATAGCACATAAGGCACTTCATAAAGTTTTGATGAATTAATGAATAAAAGTTGTCCTTTTCCTCAGCCTAAAGTCTTCAGCAAAGCTTATCTGTAATCAGCTCCTGCTCCTTTCTCTAGACTGCCTTCTCTTTTATCACTTTATCTCTTGCACTATACACTTTAGCCAAATGCAAATTATTGGCAGTTCCCCAAATGTACCACGTTCTCTCTCTCCCTGAAGGCCTTTGCACATGTTCCTCTGTGTAGAAGACTTTTCTGTCTTGTCCTCCTATTCCCTGGGCCTGGGAAAATTCTCTTTGTCCTTCAGATCACAGTTTAGAAATCTCTTGTTTCAGAAAGCCTTACCTAGCCTCCAAAATAGAGCTAGACAAGCCCTTAGCTCCCTGTAATTTCCGCTATGGTAGCACTTACCCACTTGGACTATTATTGCTGCAAGGAAATAATATTACTAGAGGCAGAATGATGTTTGTGAAATTATACATCAGCAGTTGCACTTCAAACAGGACCTCATAAAGGAATTAACCCTGTACTCTTAGTGCTGGAATAGGAATATTTAAGAAAAATAACCAGGATGTATTAGAAAAGCATCACAAAAGTTTGAGCAAACTAACACATATTTAAACATACTGCTCCATCTCATTGAGTGGAAGCATCACTCTAGTCTAACCATTAAAACAAAAACATGCATGGCATCCATGTGAAACGCTAACACACATTGTTCCATAATAGTTGCTTCATGTCATTCAGGTCACAGCAACAACGTCACCCTTTTAGAAAGGACATCCCGGACCAACTCTGTGTAAAGTTACTCCAATTAATTTATAGCCCATTGCCCTGTTTACCATCTAAATTACATGTCTATCTCTTTGAGATGCTCTCAATCATTTATGTGTTTACTAGTTTATTTTCAATTCTCCATACTAAATAATAGTTTCCATGACAGCAGGGATCTTGTTTGTCTTATTTAGTTCTTTATAACTCCAGAGCCTAAATGAGTCCTTGGCATTCAGCAGATACTCGATAATTTTTTTTTAATGCATGTGAAACAAGGAATCTCAAAATCAAAGTAATTTCCATCTTGGCCAGTAGGGTACTTTCACTGGCACTGGTTGCCCAGAACTGAAAGTCCCTTGTACTTCATGCAAAATTCACGTGTACTAACCGGCCAACTGATGAGTTCTGTCCAATGACAAACTATTGTAGTGTAGTATACTGACTTCATTTAATTGCATGTACTATTTTATAAGTAGCTTATATTACATTTTCTTAGTATACTACTGGAATACCAATAATAAAAATAAGAAAAATTTGTGTCTTCTAAATTTAAAAACTTATGTTGCTTTTCTTCTGGATTAATTTAAAAAACCTGAAGTTAAATATTTTTTCATATATATTAGAAAATCTAGTAAAAAGTATTGTATTCCTATTACCTTGATAAAAATTATTAATATCGGTTTGCCTAGATAAATCTGAAATGAATACAAAAAGATTGATTGAGGAGGAAAGCTTTTGATTTCATTAAAGACTGAAAAGAAAACCTTTAAATATATTATTTGCTGAAATGTTAGAATACCACACAAATACTATTTTGGGGACCAATCACGCAGAGATTGTACATGGTTAGGCCTCATTAATTCTATGGCAACACTACTATAAAAACACATTTTTACTTATTTTGATTGATTAGAAAAGAGATTAACAAGATTACAAATCATGAGCCAGAAGCTAGAAAGAGACAGTAAACAAGTGTATCATCTCTAAAAATTCTTAAAACAAAGTAGAACAAAAAAACAGTGCCAATATTAAACTACTAACTCTAACCAAGGAGAGAAACCTATAAAACTAAAATTGTAACCTGTGTCTGCACATTAAACCTTTATCATCCAACTAGTGGTAAACTTGTCATACAGAGGATTCTGACTGGGCTTTCCTTCCCCACATAAGCAAGAGAGAGAACGACCTGTCTGCGGAGGAGTGGAAGAATGATTGCAGCGCCCAGCGCAGGACCTTGTTCACAACTACACAACAAGTATCTGTCTAATGATTGTTTCATGGACTAATTGTGAAAATTGGAGAATATCCTTCATAGCAGTAACTTGAACTAGAAGTGTGGCCCAAGAAGAATCAGAACTGGAATTCCCTTAATGGAAATGGACCAGACAACCAGAAAGAAGGAAACTGGCAAGTTTGGGCAGCCCACAGAGGCTTCTGGGAATCTCAACATCTCTTTGCACAGCTTCCTCCATGTTGTGCTTGATAGGAGGACCTTCCTCAGATTCTCTATCTTCATGAAATTAAAAGTGAAAACTCTGAGTTCAAGACTCATGTGTCACTTAATAAGTAGATGACTTAAAAAATAAGTTCAGGCCGGGCACAGTGGCTCACGCCTGTAATCCCAGCACTTTGGGAGGCTGAGGCGGGAGGATCACATGGTCAGGTGATCGAGACCATCCTGGCTAACACGGGAAAACCCCGTGTCTACTAAAAATACAAAAAAATTAGCCGGGCGTGGTGGCGGGTGCCTGTAGTCCCACCTACTCAGGAGGCTGAGGCAGGAGAATGGCGTGAACCCGAGAGGCAGAGCTTGCAGTGAGCCGAGATGGTGCCACTGCATTCCAGCCTGGGCGACAGAGCGAGACTCTGTCTTACAAAAGAAAAAGAAAAAGTTCATTTATCTGAGATTCGGATTCCTAAGCTAATATAATGATAAAAATAATACCCCAAACATCAAACAGAATTTTTTATGTTCAAAAGAGGAAGTTATAAGAAAATCTCCATATAATGTAAATTACTACCACATGTACCAAATAGTTACCAATCCTCTAGATACTGTCATAACATCTATCTGTTTATTTACATTTTTCAGAATTTCTGGTATTACTACATGAGGGTATTCCAATTGGGTTACTCTATTATGTATTTTGCTCCAAATGTTAAACTTTCAAGTTTCAATTAAGCTCCTTGTAAGTACCATTATTCTGGTGACATTTCTTTGTGTACTTTTTGCAAATTGTTTACATTATATGTCAGAGTACAAAAACATTTGATAGTTATGAGGACTATACCCCGGACCCTTGCAAAATCTCACAACTGCAAATAATATGATGGCATAGAGTTCCTGCTCCTTTACATGCAACATTATATCCTATTTAACATCTCACTTTTTCTAGTTCCAGTGCAGTAGATCTTAGTTGCTTTTTGTGGTCACCCAGAATATTTTGAACATCTTTCCCGTGTTTGGGGAGTCTCAGCCTTTGTAGTCAAGCCGCCACAAAGCAGAAGTTGGAAATTCACCTTCCCAGCCAGTCGGTATCTATGCCAGAGGTAGGGTGTAGATCTAACAATAAGAAACACCCGTATGCAACATGGACTTGTAAGAGAACACTGTGGCTTCATTACCAGGAACCACCTATCATTTATTTTCTCATGAGCATAGTGGCATATGTGCCCAAAATTTGGGGGCAGCCATGGTAGAAATTTTGGCATCCATTGACCAGACTCAGCAGTGGAAGTTATGGTATCTGTGTCCAGAAATGGCGGGAGTGAGGCTTTTGCTGGAGCAATCAGTAGTGTCATTTAAGCATTGTTCCTGGAAGCATGGCCTCTAAGCTCAATGTTCTGGCTCTCCTAGAGGATCTATAAACTACATGATATCCTACAATAAATTTATTTTCTGTTTAAACTAACTAGAGAGGGATCTGTTTGCAACTCAGAACACTGACTCATATATCTAAGAATTATTGTTCTCCCTCTGTCTTTTAATTTATTCTGAAATATTGAAGACATGTACAAAGGCCATTTCTTTCTTAGTCCTGGAACCTTTCCACATACCTCCAACACTAGAAGTAGCAGCTGGCCTTCTTTTGTGGAAAGTTATTCACACTTTAGACAAACTGCATATTATTACAATTGCATATTGCCATATACCATGTATATTTGAAATCACTACTGAATAATCTAGAATGTTATATTCAATAATCCCAATGGTCTGGACTGTCAGGCTTCTGAGCCCAAGCTAAGCCATCATATGCCCTGTGACCTTCACATATACATCCAGATGGCTGAAGTAACTGAAGAATCACAAAAGAAGTGAAAATGGCCTGTTCCTGACTTAACTGATGACATTCCACCACAAAAGAAGTGAAAATGGCCAGTCCCAGCCTTAACTGATGACATTACCTTGTGAAATTCCTTCCCCCGGCTCATCCTGGCTCAAAGGCTCCCCAACTGAGCACCTTGTGATCCCCGCCCCTGCCAGCCAGAGAACAATCCCCTTTGACTGTAATTTTCCTTTACCTATCCAAATCCTATAAAACGGCCCCACCCCTATCTCCCTTCACTGACTTTCTTTTCAGACTCAGCCTGCCTGCACCCAGGTGATTAAAAAGCTTTATTGCTCACACAAAGCCTGTTTGGTGGTCTCTTCACATGGACGTGAGTGAAATTTGGTCCCAAAATTTGATGCTATGACTTGGATCAGAGGCGTGGGGACCTCCCTTGGGAGATCAATCCCCTGTCCTCCTGCTCTTTGCTCCGTGAGAAAGACCTACTTACGACCTCTGATCCTCAGACCAACCAGCCCAAGGAACATCTCACCAATTTTAAATCGGGTAAGCACCCTCTTTTTACTCTCTTCTCCAACCTCTCTCACTATCCCTCAACCTCTTTCTCCTTTCAATCTTGGCACCACACTTCAATCTCTCCCTTCTCTTAATTTCAGTTCCTTTCCTTTTCTGGTAGAGACAAAGGAGACACATTTTATCCATGGACCCAAAACTCTGGCACCAGTCACGGACTTGCGAAGACAGTCTTCCCTTGGTGTTTAATTATGCAGGGACACCTGCCTGATTATTCACCCACATTTCATTGATGTCTGATCACTGCAGGGATGCCTGCCTTGGTCATTCACCCATATTCCCTTGGTGGCAAGTCAATTGCAGGGACGCCTGCTTTGGCTGCTCCCCACCCCTTCTCTCCATGTCTCTACCCTCTCTTTTCTCTGGGCTTGCCTTCTTCACTATGGGCAACCTTCCACCCTCCATTCCTCCTCCTTCTCCCTTAGCCTGTGTTCTCAAAAACTTAAAACCTCTTCAACTCACACCTGACCTAAAACCTAAATGCCTTATTTTCTTCTGCAACACCACTTGGCCCCAATACAAACTTGACAATGGCTCTAACGGCCAGAAAACGGCACTTTCGATTTCTCCATCCTACAAGACCTAAGTAATTCTTCCCCTAAAATAGGCAAACAGTCTAAGGTGCCTGATGTCCAGGCATTGTTTTACACATTGTCCCTCCCTAGTCTCTGTTCCCAATGCAACTCATCCCAAATCTTGCTTCTTTCCCTCCCACCTGTCCCCTCAGTCCCAACCCCAGCATCACTGAGTCTTTCCAATCTTCCTTTTCTACGGACCCATCTGACCTCTCCCCTCCTCCCCAGGCTGCTCCTCACCAGGCTGAGCCAGGTTCCAATTCTTCCTCAGCATCTGCTCCTCTACCCTATAATCCTTTTATCACCTCTCCTCCTCACACCCGGTCTGGCTTGCAGTTTGGTTCCGCAACTAGCCCTCTCTCACCTGCCCAGCAATTTCCTCTTAAAAAGGTGGCTGGAGCTAAAGGTATAGTCAAGGTTAATGCTCCTTTTTCTTTATCCAACCTCTCCCAAGTCAGTTAGCATTTAGGCTCTTTCTCATCAAATATGAAAAACCCAGCCCAGTTCATGGTTCGTTTGGCAGCAACCCTGAGATGCTTCACAGCCCTAGACCCTGAAAGGTCAGAAGGCCGTTTTAGTCTCAATACACATTTTATTTTATTACCCAATCCACGACATTAAATAAAGTTCCAAAAATTAAATTCCAGCCCTCAAACCCCACAATAGGACTTAATTAACCTCGCTTTCGAGGTATACAATAATACAGTAGAGGCAGCCAAGTAGCAATGTATTTCTGAATTGCAATTCCTTGCCCCCACTGTGAGACAAACCCCAGCCACATCTCCAGCACACAAGAACTCCAAATGCCTGAACCGCAGCTGCCAGGGTTTCCTCCAGAACCTCCTCCTCCAGGAGCTTGCTACAAGCGCCAGAAATCTGGCCACTGGGCCAAGGAATGCCGGCAGCCCGGGATTCCTCCTAAGTTGTGTCCCATCTGTGCAGGACCCCACTGTTCAACTCACCTGGCAGCCACTCCCAGAGCCCCTGGAACTCTGGCCCAAGGCTCTCTGACTCCTTCTCAGATCTACTCAGTTTAGCGGCTGAAGACTGATGCTGCCCGACTGCCTCGGAAGTCCCCTAGACCAACACGGACGCCAAGCTTTGGGTAACTCTCACAGTGGAGGGTAAGTCCGTCCCCTTCTTAATCAATACGGAGGCTACTCACTCCACATTACCTTCTTTTCAAGGGCCTGTTTCCTTTGCCTCCATAACTGTTGTGGGTATTGATGGCCAGGCTTTTAAACCTCTTAAAACTCCCCAACTCTGGTGCCAACTTAAACAATACTCTTTTAAGCACTCCTTTTTAGTTATCCCCACCTGCCCAGCTCCCTTATTAGGTAAAAACATTTTAACTAAATTATCTGCTTCCCTGACTACTCCTGGGCTACAGCTACACCTCATTGTCTCCTTTTCCCCCAGTTCAAAGCCTCCTTGACATCCTCCCCTTGTATCTCCCCACCTTAAACCACAAGTATAGGACACCTCTACTCCCTCCTTGGTGATCGATCATGCACCCCTTACCATCCCATTAAAACCTAATCACCCTTACCCCACTCAACGCCAATATCCCATCCCACAGCACACTTTAAAAGGATTAAAGCCTGTTATCACTCGCCTGCTACAGCATGGGCTTCTAAAACCTATACACTCTCCTTATAATTCCCCCATTTTACCTGTCCAAAAACTGGACGAGTCTTATGGGTTAGTTCAGGATCTGCACCTTATCAACTAAATTGTTTTGCCTATCCACCCCATGGTGCCAAACCCATATACTCTCCTATCCTCAATACCTCCCTCCACAACCCATTATTCTGTTCTGGATCTCAAACATGCTTTCTTTACTATTCCTTTGCACCCTTCATCCCAGCCTCTCTTCGCTTTCACTTGGACTGACCCTGACACCCATCAGGCTCAGCAAATTACCTGAGCTGTACTGCCCAAGGCTTCACAGACAGCCCCCATTACCCCAGTCAAGCCCAAATTTCGTCCTCATCTGTTACCTATCTCGGCATAATTCTCATAAAAACCCACGTGCTCTCCCTGCTGATCATGTCTGGCTAATCTCCCAAACCCCAATCCCTTCTACAAAACAACAACTCCTTTCCTTCCTAGGCACGGTTAGTGCGGTCAGAATTCTTACACAAGAGCCAGGACTGTGCCCTGTAGCCTTTTTATGCAAACAACTTGACCTTACTGTTTTAGCCTAGCCCTCATGTCTGCGTGCGGCGGCTGCCGCTGCCTTAATACTTTAGAGGCCCTCAAAATCACAAACTATGGTCAATTCACTCTCTACAATTCTCATAACTTTCAAAATCTATTTTCTTCCTCCCACTTGACACATATACTTTCTGCTTCCCAGCTCCTTCAGCTATACTCACTCTTTGTTGAGTCTCCCACAATTACCATTGTTCCTGGCCCGGACTTCAATCCGGCCTGCCACATTATTCTGGATACCACACCTGACCCCCATGACTGTATCTCTCTGATCCACCTGACATTCACCCCATTTCCCCATATTTCCTTCTTTCCTGTTTCTCACCCTGATCACATTTGGATTATTGATGGCAGTTCCACCAGGCCTAATCACCACTCACCAGCAAAGGCAGGCTATGCTATAGTATCTTCCACATCTATCATTGAGGCTACCACTCTGCCCCCCTCCACTACCTCTCAGCAAGCCGAACTCATTGCCTCAACTCAAGCCCTCACTCTTGCAAAGGAATTATGCATCAATATTTATACTGACTCTAAATATGCCTTCTATATCCTGCACCACCATGCTGTTGTATAGACAGAAAGAGGTTTCCTCACTACACAAGGGTCCTCCATCATTAATGCCTCTTTAATAAAAACCCTTCTCAAGGCCGCTTTACTTCCAAAGGAAGCTGGAGTCATTCACTGCAAGGGCCATCAAAAGGCATCAGATCTCATCGCTCAGGACAATGCTTACGCGGATAAGGTAGCTAAAAGCAGCTAGTGTTCCAACTTCTATCCCTCAGGGCAGTTTTTCTCCTTCTCATCTGGCCACTCCCACCTACTCCCCGACTGAAACTTCCACCTATCAATCTCTTCTCACACAAGGCAAATGGTTCTTGGACAAAGGAAAATATCTCCTTCCAGCCTCACAGGCCCATTCTATTCTGTCATCATTTCATAACCTCTTCCATGTAGGTTACAAGCCGCTAGCCCGCCTCTTAGAACCTTCCCATCGTGGAAATCTATCCTTAAGGAAATCACTTCTCAGTGTTCCATCTGCTATTCTACTACCCCTCAGGGATTGTTCAGGCCCCCCCACCCGCTTCCCTACACATCAAGCTCGGGCATTTGCCCCCACCCAGGACTGGCAAATTGACTTTACTCACATGCCTCGAGTCAGGAAACTAAACACCTCTTGGTCTGGGTAGACACTTTCACCGGATGGGTAGAGGCCTTTCCCACAGGGTCTGAGAAGGCCACTGCGGTCATTTCTTCCCTTCTGTCAGACATAATTCCTCGGTTTCGCCTTCCCACCTCTATACAGTCCGATAATGGACCAGCCTTTATTAGTCAAATCACCCAAGCAGTTTTTCAGGCTCTTGGTATTCAGTGAACTAATGGTCTTTTAAAAACACACCTCACCAAGCTCAACCACCAACTTAAAAAGGGCTGGACAATACTTTTACCACTTGCCCTTCTCAGAATTCGGGCCTGTCCTCGGAATGCTGCAGGGTACAGCCCATTTGAGCTCCTGCATGGACGCTCCTTTTTATTAGGCCCCAGTCTCATTCCAGACACCAGACCAACTTGGACTGCACCCCAAAAACCTTGTCATCCCTACTATCTTCTGTCTAGTCATACTCCTATTCACCATTCTCAACTACTCATAAATGCCCTGCTCTTGTTTACACTGCCGGTTTACACTGTTTCTCCAAGCCATCACAGCTGATATCTCCTGGTGCTATCCCCAAACCACCACTCTTAACTCTTGAAGTAAATAAATAATCTTTGCTGGCAGGGCTATGCTGAACCTCCTTGGGCACTCTAATTGGATGTCCTGGGTCCTCCCAATTCTTAGTTCTTTAATACCTATTTCTCTTCTTGTCTTATTCCTTTTAGTTTTTCAATTCATACAAAACCGTATCCAGGCCATCAGCAATAATTCTATATGACAAATGTTTCTTCCAACAACCCCACAATATCACGCCTTACCACAAAATCTTCCTTCAGCTTAATCTCTCCCACTCTAGGTTCCCAAGCCACCCGTAATCCCACTGGAAGCAGCCCTGAGAAGCATTGCCCATTATCTCTCCATACCACCCCCAAAAATTTTCACAGCCCCAACACTTTACCACTATTTTGTTTTATTTTTCTTATTAATATAAGAAGACATGGACTACTTATATAACACCCAAAATTATGTCTATTAATTTCTTGGAAATCTGCATTCATGAATGAGGACAAGAAGTTTGGGTCCTGTATGATCCTGCTTCTTGGGTGTGCTATTCAAATGAACCTCATGATTGCCAAGGCTATTCTTCAATTGATTATCTAGATTTATATACTCATTAGACATTTTTCTCCAAATTTTTTCAAAATAAAAATAATTATAAATTCAATCATTAAATATGATTATAACTAGGAAGCTTTAATAAGAAAAGATATCTGGAGCACTTAAATAAGTCATTTGCTGTGATGGTCCCTGGATGGGACACAAAAACCAAGATGTGAACTGTATCCTGGGACACAAAAACCAAGATGTGACCTGAAGGGCACACACTGCTGTAGGGATGGGCAGAATGCATTGGTGTGCTGAAGTAGGCTCATTCTGGCCCATGAGGGCTGACTGTTAAATTTTCAGGAATTTCACAAACCTTTTGTTAAATACTTCTGTTATTAAAAATTAAGTTATATAAACTTGCAACTATATTAATTACATTTAAAAGGAAGGTATTAAATTATCAAAAAATTAAAATAAAGGTACTACCTACTTAAAACATCATTTCCTAATTATTTTACTACATTTACTGTGGTCTGTGGTCTTGAGTTTATTCACATCTATTTTATCTGCAGGGGGAAAACACTGTGGACTGGCATGCTGCTGGCCAACACTTCCCAGCTGAAGACTCAGGAGCACCATCTGAAAGAACTCATCTCACAGATACTGGCAAAAGCTACCAAGCAGGACTTGATTTATTGTTTTGTTCATTGTCTAGATTAAGAAAGTGATGAAATGTTAATAATGGATAATGAAAATGAGAAAATATTAATGTAAATTAAACTTGAAAGTGTGTCCTATTTGTAGCCGTTACATTGTGAATAACTTTAAGAAGAAACCTTAGTAAATATTCCTCCAGTTTTCAAAAATTATTTTCTGGTTTGGCAAAGAAGTCATTCACATCACTGATAAATGAATGAAGTTCTAACTGATGTCTTTATTGATTCACTTTTATTTTATTTGTTAATATAAATGAAAATACAGGTGATGTTCATGTCAGAACACTTTCATCAAATGCAACCACAGTTTGGCTATGAATATAGAAGTTTGGCAAAAATCAATAAAAGCAGTCTGTGAGAATCAATTGATTATAAGGAATTTCCAATAAATAATATTGTATATGTTGTTATTTGTAAATAGCATGATATACATTCTTTATATCAGAAAAGTTTATAATAAAGTTGTGTGTGTATATATATGCATTTTTTTCTTTACCAACATACCATTGGGTAGTTATTCAGCAGGGAAAAAGAAGAAATTATATCCCAGTACTTCCTAAAAGCACAAATAGAGTGGATTCTTATGTTTTGTAACTCTAAAGTTAAAGTTCTTAATACTTTTCCACGTGGACTTTTTTGGTTTAAACTCTATCCTTAGTCTATCTACCCCTCTTCACACATATATCCTTCCTAATAAAAGAGGCACTCAGCTCAGCTGTGGCTAAGGCTCCAGCTCTATCCCCCTTCTGTATTCCATTTGTCTTCTCTTTTCAAGGACCCAAAGACACTGTCATTTTAGCTAGTGGGAAAAAAAGACTAAGGAATCTGCTGAGGTGTCAGATTCCACTGCTGCATTCTCCCCTCCTATCCGCCACTTGTCTGACTGCTCTCAGAGCCCTCACTTCCTGCTCAGCCACTTCTAATCTTCTCAAAATCAAAATATTTACAAATATAACCATCAAATGACAGCCTCTTCAGTATAGGATAATGTATACACCCATCTCTTTCCAGAATTCCCATTCTTCATGTTCCACCCCACTACCAAGTCTACCTTCCCCTTCCCTCACCTTTCCCATGTCAGGTTTTGCACCATTCCAGAATCATTGCCAGTACCATTCCCAGTATTTCCATCTAACCCACTGAATCAGTCTAAAAAGAGAAAGAAGAAAAGGAAAATATTAGATCTATGCTTATGGCATTTATTCACATTCTTGGCCAACCCAGGGCATAACTGTAACCCATCAAAGTTACACTTCTTTTCTCTGCACTTTTTCTCTCTGCACGCTTTCCTTCTGTACTCTGGTTACTCATGCACCTCACTAACACAACTTCCAGGCTATTATAGGGCAGAGACTATATCTGTCTTGTTCTCTTATATATCCCTATTGCCTGGCACAGAGTGGGTGGGTATTCAATAAATGCTTGCAAACTGATTCTTGACCATCAGTCAACTGTCTTCCTGATCTTACTTTGCAGTGCCTCCTCCAGCAAATCTTACTCCTTATGGGTTCCATTATTTCAGATTCTGCCAATCACAGGCTAGATAGACTAATTATCCAAACTGAAGCCAAAATGAGGCTGCACCCAGAATATAGCTTCTCTTTAACCCAAAGGAAAGAGTACTTTAGCTCTGTCCCTTTGATTTCAGTTGACACTTTCTATTTTGTGTTACATTTGTAAGTGAATATGTCTCATCTCTCATACATTTCTGTGAACAGAGATTGACATATTTGTTTTTAATCTTTCTATTCTTTCTTTAGAATATATACAACATACCTTGTATATAAATATACATAAATATACACGTGTATGTATATGTGCATATTTTTCCTCCCCAAAACATATGTATGTGAGAGAGAGAGTAGAGGACAGAGTGAAAAATACATATTAATATCTTTCGCCCAATGATAATTAAGTGCTTACTATTGAAGTCAGGCACTAGTCTAAGTGTTTATTTTTATGTACTAATTCATCTAATTCTTACAACAATCCTATGAGTTAATATAATGTCATTATGCCCATTTTACAGATGAGGAAACAGAGATACTAAGTAATTTGCCCATTGTTAAATAGCTTATAAGCAGCAGAGCTGGAATGCAAACACACAGAGTTGGCAGTGACTCTACATAGTGACCATGTTGCTCATGTTACATCTGATCCTCACAGCAGTTTTATGGGGTAGGCAGAAGCCATGCTGCCAGAGAAAATGGGGACTAGGAAAATTAAGTAACTTACCCAAGATTGCATTGTAGGTAAGGAACAATCCCAGTAATGGCCATGAATACTATAACCCCAAATTCGGTGCTAAGAATGTCCTAAGTCTTGATACCTGATTGGATTTCAGGCCCAGTGGCTGGGCAGTAGAAATATATGGTTAAAAACAATATCCTTTTACATTTCCAGGGGCATTATTCAGAAAGTAATCTAGTAATATGTATTAAAATTAAAAATGCAGAAAAATCCCACTTCATAAATCTGGACTGAAGAATTTTAAGTATCAGAACATAAGAATATACAAACAAAGATATTTATTATGGTATTAACTGCCACACCAAGAAATTGAAAACAGCCTGAATGTCTGTCAATAGCTAAATAGTAATTACGAAATAAAAAAAGAAGAGAGAAGATCGACAAAATCAAAAGTTGGTTCTTTTAAAAGGTCAATGAAATTTTAGCTAGACTGACAGAAAAACTTTAGCTAGACTGACAGAAAAAAAGAAAGAACATGCAAATTATTAAAATCAGGAATGAAAGCAGAAACATCACTACTGATGCTCTAGAAATAAAATGGATTATAAGAGAAGACAATGTACAACTGAATGCCAACAAATGAGATACCCTAGATTAAATGGAAAAATTCCTAGAAAGACAGAAACTAACAAAACTGGCTCAAGAAGCAGAAAATCTGAATAAACCTATAAAAAGGAAAGATGATGAATTAGTAATTTAAAAGCTACCCTCAAAGAAAACTCAGGCCCAGATGCCTTCACTGTTGAATTCTACTAAACATTGAAATTAACACTGAAACTTGCAAACTCTTCTGAAAAATAGAAGAAAAATAAACATTTCCTAACTCATTACAAGAGACCAATATTATCCTAATTATAAAACCAGACCAAATGTCATAAGACATGAAAACTATAAACCAATATCCCTTATCAATATAGACACAAAAATCATCAACAAATATTAACAAACCAAATCACAGCAATATATTAAAAAGGGTTATACACCACGATAAACTATCCCAAGAATAGAAAGGTGATGTAACATTAAAATCAGGCCGGGTGCAGTGGCTCATGCCTGTAATCACAGTACTTTGGGAAGCCGAGGCAGATGGATTACCTGAGGTCAGGAGTTCGAGATCAGCCTGGCCAACACGGTGAAACTGCGTCTCTACTAAAAATACAAAAATTAACCAGGTGTGGTGGCACACACCTGTAATCTCAGCTACTCAGGAGGCTAAGGCAGGAGAACTGCTTGAACTTGGGAGGCAGAAGTTGCAGTGAGCCAAGATCACCCCACTGCACTCCAGCCTGGGCGACAGAGCAAGACTCTGTCTCAAAAAAAAAAAAAAAAAAAAATCAAACAATATACCATCCCGTGCTAGTAGAATGAAGTAGAAAAATCACATGATCATCTCAATAAATGTAGGAAAAGCATTCTATAAAAATTCTACATCTTTCATGACAAAAAACATTCAACAAGGTAATGAAATGAGACTTTCTCAAAATGATAAATGGCACCTAGGAAAAACCTATAGCTAATATTATAATTTATGATACAAGACTGAATGCTTTACTCCTAACAGCAGGAACAAGACATGGATGTTGGCTCCTACCACTTCTATCCAACATTGTACTAGAGGTTCTAGCCAGAACAATTAGGCAGAAAAAGAAACCAAAAAGCATCTATATTGGAAAAGAAGAAGTGTAAGTTCTCTGTTTACAGATAAGATGATCTTATATACAGAAAATCCAAAGGCATCCACAAGAGAAGCATTGGAACTAATAAATAAGTTTAGTAAATTGCAGGATATAATATCAATACACAAAAAACAATTGTATTTCTATATGCTAGCAATGAACAATTGAAAAATAAAATTAAGAAAACAATTCTATTTACAATAACATCCAAAAGAATAAAACACCTAGGAATAAGTTTCACAAAAGAAGAGCAAGATCTGCACTTCAAACACTACAACACATTGTTGAAAGAAATTAAAGACATAAGTAAGTGAAAAGATATCCTATGTTCATAGATCAGAAAATATTATTAGGATAGCAACACTCCACAAGTTGATCTACAGATTCAATACAATCTCTATCAAAACTTCAGCTGTCTTCTTGTAGAAATTGGCAAGCTGATCCTAAATTCATATGGAAATGCAAGAACAGCCAAAACAATCTTGAAAAAGAACAAAGTCTCATCCTCCTGCTTTTAATATTTACTATAACGTTACAGTAAGCAAAACAGTGTGGTACTGGCATAAGAGCAGACTATAGATCAACAGAATAGAATTGAGGATTCAGCTATAAATCATTTTTAATGGTTGGTTAGTTTTCAACAGAGGTGCCAAGATCATTTAATAAAGAAAGAATAATATTTTCAACAAATGGTTCTGGAATAATATATATAAAGAACTTTCACAACTCAACAATATGCACATGTAAAAGAATGAAGTTGGACCACCTACCACAAGTTATGTACAAAATTTAACTCAAAATAGAAAACTGGCCTAATTATAAGAGCTAAAACTATAAAACTCTTTAGATGAAAACAAAGGAGGAAATCTTCATGAGCTTAGTTTAGGCAGTGGTTTCTTAGGTATGACATCAAGAGACAGCACAAGAGATAAAAGAAAAAATAAATTGGTCCTCACAAATTTAAAAAATTTTGAGCTTCAAAGGACACCATCAAGAAAGTGAAAAAACAACACACAGAAAGGTAAACAATACTTGCAAATCATAGATCTGCAAAGGGACTTACACCAAGAATACATAAAGGGCTCTTACAATTCAATAATAAATAGACAACTCAAGTAAAAGATGGGCAAATTATTTTAATTAACAGACAGTTCTCCAAAGAAAATATACAAATGACCAATAAGCACATGAGAAAATGGCTCATCATTAATCATTGGGGGAAACGCCAATCTAACCCACAGTGAGATAGATACCACTTCACACCCACTAGGGTGAATACAATAAGAAAGACAGAAAATAACAAGTGTTGATGAAGATATGGAGAAATTAGAACCTTCACACATTGCTATTAGGATTGTAAAATGTTTTAACTACTTAGGGAAACAGTTTGGCAGTTCCTCAAAATGTTAAATATAGAGTTACCACATGGTACAGCAATTCCACTCCTAGGTAAATACCCAGAAGACTTGAAAACATATGTGTACTCAAAACTTGTATATAATGTTTACAGCAGCAGTATTCATAATAGTCAAAAAGTGAAAACAACCTAAAAGTATATCAGCAGATGAATGGACAAAATGTTGTATATTCATACAATGGAATATTATTCAGCCATAACAAGAAATAAAGTACGATATTTGCTACAACATGGATGAACCTTGAAACCATTATGCTAAGTGAATGAAGTCAGACATAAGGCTACATGCTGTATGAGTCTGGTTATGTCAAATGTTCAGGACATGAATCCATGCAAACAGAAGGTAATCTGGTGGCAACCAGGGGCTGAAGAGAGGGGAATGGAGAGTAGTCACTCTACATTGGAACCTCCCAGGTTCAAGTGATTCTCATGCCTCAGCCTCCCACGTAGCTTGGATTACAGGTGCATGCCACCATGCCCGGGTAATTTTTGCAGTTTTTTTTTTTTTAGTAGAGACAGGTTTCACGATGTCAGCTAGGCTGGTCTCGAACTGACCTCAAGTGATCTGCCCGCCTCAGCCTCCCAAAGTGCTGGGATTACAGGTGTGAGTCCATTTACATTTTAAAAGGGTGAATTGTATGATATGTGAATTACAGCTTGATAAAGCTGTTATTTTTTAAAAGAAACAGCTTCTCCATGCAAAAAGCAAAAAATAAAAATAAAACAAAATAGTGGACTAAATGGTAATACACAAAAATAGTAAAGTATATCTACTGGACTAAAGAAAGGTTATGCTGAGTCTAAAAAAAATTAAGTTTACAGAGTAATGTGTATTTTATGCTATTTCCATAAAGTAAAAAACAAAAATCTGCATTATATAAATTTAATCTGCCTGTATATGTTTGTATGAGTATGGGGAAGTGCTGAACAAATAGCAGAAGAGGACATTGCTTTCCTCAAGACGGGGTGAAGGGAAGTTACTAGCTTTTTCTTTGTACATCTTTTCATCGTTTTGCTTTATACAACTTTGCATTGTTTGACCTATAAAAAATCACTTTTATAATTAAAAAATTCTAATGTAGACAAGTTAATACAGAGAAAATCGCGTTTTAAGGAGAGTCACCTACCGTCCCCACAGGTAAGGCTAGTCCTGCCCACTCTGGCACCACCCCAGCATGAGGAGGGAGGATATCCAGGAGAGGGTGCTGACTCATAGCCTCCCAAATACTCAGACTGTAAAGAGTTAAGGATGCAAATGCCTTGACCATATCTGTATCCTCTCTGTTTAGTCCTGAACGTGCTGTGAGCATTTCATTAGCACTTTAAAAAGGACAGTATACTTCCCACAGTGGAATTTTATGATTTAAAATTTTTCTTTTTAAGCCTAAAGGAAAATCTACATCAGATTCCAAGGGGCTCCTAGACTTCTGCCTTTTTCCAGTTTGAGCATACCTGGCAAGCAAAATAGCTGGCTTGAACAAAAGAGGGTCACAAAATGCAATATCATTAGTGTTGCTAAGTCAATTTCAGCATTCATCATATAATCAGGGTAATTAACCTAACTTTTAACATACAAACTGTGGCATAAAATAAATAAAAACTGGTATTTATTCTATATTCTTCTTACCAAGGGCAGCATTACCCACTTAAGATAGTGCTGGCAATCATTTTCATGAAATACACATTTATCAATTTTTCATGGGAAATCTCCCCTTGTGTTTAGCCACAGCATCCACATCTGATGCCAATGCTTACTGCACATTAGCATTTTCTAGATGACAAACATAAAGCACCTTTTACAAATGAAGTGTCAAATGTGTTGTCACCAATGTTATCATACAATATCCCCAAGGGGAAGGAGACTGCTGTGCAGAACTGAGACTTGCCTGGAACAGAAATAAATATAAGATTCTTGAGTTTTCATTTCCTTTATAATTACTGTCCTCCCCCCGACTTTAATCATATTATTATAGATCTTTAAATATATTATCTAGTGAGTAAAAAACTCTGGTTCTGAAAGCAAATGAAATGATGGTGAGGGTGGCATAGAGATGCAGTTATTAAAAACTGGTTAAACAAGGATCCTCCTAGCATTTCAGATGGCTAAAGAAGCAATCAAAGGCTGTTGCTGACAGACACAGATTGCATGATAAAAAAGAATAAAAGGCATCAGAATAAAATTTGCTGTAAGTCTTCCCTGGATTAGTCTGTGCTTACAAATTAAAAATCCATGACTGACTCTTTTCATGGTTTCTCCTCTCTTTGCTTAGTCATAAGTCTTTCCAGGATACAGATTGGATATGGGTGGCTGTCTAGGTGTGGTAGGATCTTATTACATGGTAGTTTGCATTGTTAGGCCAGTTTTAGTGTTGGGTTTTTGTGTGTGTGTTTGTTTGTTTTCTGATTTGTATTGGGGGGGCTGTGGGGGGGCACTGGAATTACATTCTAAGAGCTGTAGTTTGTTTCTTTTGTGTGACTTTCACCCTAGGAAAACCAACAGAATAAAGATCATACACGGAACAAATGGGAGACTTCCTTGATCAAAATCTGTTCTTCAGATGAATGTTTATTACCACTGCTAAGTCCTAAATCTACCTGCTTGAATAAAGAAAACATTTAACATAATCAGCTTATGGTATGTCTACAGGATGTGACATTTTGATTTGTATTTTTTATACATCTAGTTCTCTAAACACCACAGCTTGGACACACAGTTTTGAAAAATCAAACAAAGATTTTTAACATAATGCAATCAAGGAAAGTTAGAAGGCCAATTGCTGGCTAATTGGGCTAAAAATTATTGAACTCAGCTCTCAGCTGAGGTTCTTTTTATGAACAATTCCGTTGCTAACAGTTTCACGATTCTAATGTGTAACCAGCCCTTTGCTTCAGGGATGCTGTGGGTGTGGCATTCCACAGTGCACCTGGACACATTGTAAGGGAGATCTATGCTAGCAAAGATAGTAAGGACACCACACCTTTAGTGCCAATGAGTATACTTTTGTCTTTGAGGAGTTTTCTAAAAAAGGTTTTTCCAAATCCACAACATCTGTGGTCAAAATTAGGTCAGGTTTCTCCAACTTAGAGAACATCCTTTTGGGAGATTTGCCAAATTAAATCCTATTATCTAAATTATAAAGCTGGAGGGATCTTAGAAATCATCTAGTCCAACCACTTCCTTTACAGATGAGATCACCAGGGCCCGTGGATGTTGACTGGCTTGCTAGTGATCACACAGGTGGGGCAAACCCAGAAAAAACTCCGAGTCTTTCTGGTCCAAAAAAAAATCAATTAATCAAAGGGCTCTATTAAAAACAGGGAATAAATTGTTTTAAATTCTTGACATTAACAGTTTAATAAATCTGTTCAGAGAAAAAAAATAAACCTAAGAAAGTGTAAATCACAATTAACTATTTAAAAAACAATTCAAAATACAATAGAAGATTTGTCACAAGGTAATAACACAAATTTCCAAATGAACTATATAAAGTTTTATAACATATATTATTTTAATAGGAAATGTATAACCTATAAGACTTAAATAGTCAAATAACTTTTATGGATAGAGGAGTTTGACCAAAAAAGTTTACAGACCTTTGCTGTAGGCAGTTCAAAGGCACCCTAAAAACTGGGTCTGGAGGGATTTTGCTCCCTGGGGGAACTTTGAAAAGATCTCTGAGAAACTTTAGTCAATTCATCAAATGGCATAACCAGATGGTGGGTAATAAGCTTATTTATCTAGTCCATCATTATGTTTAATTTTTGGAGTTCGTAAAGAGACACAACCAAGATCAGAGGGTGAGTTGAAACATTTTATTTCTTCAATGCCAACATGCTTAATTATTTCTCCCTAATTGGAGCTCAAATTTAGGGAGTTATTTGAAGATTATTCATCTTCTAAATTACATACAACTTTCTTTTTCTCAGAAGTTTGTATCATTTTCTAAACATTCATATTCCTCCTCTAAATTAGGTGGAAGAAATAGGATCACCCATCTTATGCTAAAGAGATGCATGTAATTTTAGGCAAGGATGTCATAGGGACCAAATGAAAGTTAGAGAACAGACGCTTTCTACTGGTCTCCTTTGAAGACTGAATTAGGAAAAACCCTACTACAGATACATTCCAGTCGGTCAGTTCTGAAAAAAATACTGTGCTGCCCAGGGCTTATACCACGTCGTGAGTTACCCCTAAGCCCATAATGGCATAGGCTCTTAGGACTAATGGGTAAGTCTGAACAGCAACAAACCAATCAGGTCACTGTTGCCCTAATTAAATGAATGTCCTCTTGGGGCCTCAGCAAGTAATTCCAAAGTTGGAAAGTCAGACTGAGAGTGTGTAATTAATATGGCAGTAATGACCGTGAAGGCTGGGGCTTAATTCTGGAAGGCTCCCACGTTCAATATGATACAAAATACATCTGAAAATGATTTACTTTCTGCGTATGTTAAAGTAGCAAAAGGCTTCCGGAAGGTTGGAGAATAGCTGTTGCCCTCTGCTATTGCAGGGCCCCTCCCCATCCTTCAGTGAGGCCCCCTCCCCTTAGGACCCTCTCTACCTAAAGGGTAGGGCCTGGCGCAAGACCTGACTGCAGCTCTAGGGCATAGACTGTGAGATATTGGACTATTACCGCTGGGTAGAAGCCAGTTGCAGAAGCCACGGAGAGACCACAGAGGAGCGAGGATTGAACAATAACAATAAAAATCCTAAGGGGGAGAAGGGAGAGGAGAGATGAAGAGAAATGGGATTCAGTCTGAGATTATGTGGGAAGTAGAGCTGCCTAGGAGTGGGTATGGAGCACCTCGGAGGAAGGTGAGAACGTAGGAAAATGCAGTGGGTCCCCTGGTGACGCTGTGTGAGCCCCAGCCATGAACCCCCTAGATTTCCTTTGGAACATATCCTCCAGTCCTAACTAATACCAATGTAAGAGTTTCCATGAAAATGCATGTTTAAAAAGGCCTGACAAATGCATAAAAGGGAAATTTTGTTTTCTATTTTAAAATGTATACTCAACTTGGCCATCACTGTATTTCCCAGTATTTCCCTTCAGGCTGAATTTGTTATGAAGGTGTGGAAACAGCCAAACATACTTCTTGTGTAGGAATGTCTGGCCAAGCCATGCATAATGGGCGGGGACCATCCAGGGCTCTGGGAAACAGGAGTGCTCTCTAGGCTGCCATTATCCCTGCCTACTAGTCCCTGTGATTCTCTCTTATTATAAGGAATCGTCAGTCTCTTCTGCACCAGCGTGGTACAGTGGGTGAAAGCACATTGTAAGAATTTTAAAATTTAGATATAATGCTGGCTGTGGCCCATAATCCCTTATTCACAACACCAAAACTTTAAAAGAAAAAAGAAAAGATTTCCTAACCCGTTGGCAGCAAAACCTGACCCTTGGGGGAGAAGAGACCCATCTCCCATGCAGAAGAATTTGGAATAACTTACATAAGTATTCTGCACCCCAGGAGGTGGAAATAGCTCCCCACTGCTTAAGTGGGGGAAGTGGCTTCCTTCCAAATGGTACAGTATAAAAACTGAAGAGGAAAGAGTACATTCATAGTGGGGAAACCTGACATGGTCATCATCAACAGTGATAACTCCTGTTGCTAGAGTGTCCCCTTACTATATCATGAGAATGGCACTTTACCTCTGTGGTCTTCAACCCTAAAATCCTATAACCCAGTCTATTCCTAAGAAAAACACCAGACAAATCCCAATTGAGGTGCATTCTACATGTACTGGAGCAGTAATCCTCAAACTGTCAAGGTCATCAAACACAGGAAAACTCTGAGAAATCATAACAGCCAATAGGAATCTATGGGGATGTGGCAACTAAATGTAATGGGGCATCCTGGATGGATCCCAGAGCAGAATAAAAGGACATTAAGTAAAAATTAAGCAAATTTGATATAGCGTAGACTTTAGTTAATGGATCAGTATGCATCCATTAATTGTGACAAATGTAGCATAGTAATATCAGATGTTACCAATAGGGAAAACTGCATATAGAACATATGGGAACTCTCTGTACTATCTTAGCAATTTTCCTATAAATGTAAAACAGTTCTAAAATTTTAAAATTTATTTTTTAAAAACTGACCTAAATAAGGCTGCTTATGGTCTTTGCATATGACACATATTCATTCATTAAGTTTTTTTTTGTTTTTTTTTTTGTTGTTGTTGTTGTTGTTTGAGATGGAGTCTCGCTCTGTCGCCCAGGCTGGAGTGCAGTGGTGCTAACTTGGCTCACTGCAAGCTCCGCCTCCCAGGTTCACATCATTCTCCTGCCTCAGCCTCTCCAGTAGCTGGGACTACAGGCACCCACCACCATGCCCAGCTAATTTTTTGTATTTTTAGTAGAGACGGGGCTTCACCATGTTAACCAGGATGGTCTCGATGTCCTGACCTCGTGATCCTCCCGCCTCGGCCTCCCAAAGTGCTGGGATTACAAGCATAAGCCACCACACCGGCCTCATTCATTAAGTTGTGCAGTGGAAATATTAATGTATTGATGACTTCAAATAATAACATATTGAGACCCTGCCTCAAATATTTGAGGTATAATGCAATATCTGCCTTATGCATATATTTTGAAACATTTGGATTTCTAAAATCAAAAAACTTGTGAATACTGAACACATTTGGTCCCAAAGACTTCAGGTCAGAGACTGGGTACCTGAAATACTATTAGTGCTAGTAATATAATTAATAATACATTTCAGTTATATGGTGGCTTTAACAGACATTTTCAGTCTAGCCTGAAACTCTAGATTGATAGCAGTGATAAGTATTTGTGTACTATAATCAGTATAATTATGTTTATAGAATAATCTAATTGGATCCTTAAAATCTGTAAGATAGAAATTCTTATGCACATTTTCTAAAGGAGGAAAATGAGCTTCAGAACGGTGAAGTCACTTGCAAGGGCCTGCCCCTGACATTTTTGGGGCCCAATGCAAGAATAAAAATGGCAGTCCTCCAGCCCGCTGCTCCACTCCCCTTTTCATTCCTCTCGTCAAGCTCCATCCTGCACCAGAAGAGAGGACAGCCCAGCCAGCCTGTCCTGGGCCTAGACAGACCCTGGAAGTGTGCTTCCAGGTGCCTGGTCAAGGAATTCCAGAACCTGAGTGCGCTGCGACAGAGGTCTCAAGTCAGCACGTGTTCACGGCCCTCCAGATGTCTCTCTCTCTCTGTGAGGAGGGCTGTATCTTTCAGACAGTCAGAGTGAACCAGCCAAGGTGGGAATCTAGGGCAGGGTCCCAGACTCCAAGTCTAAGGACTGTAGGGCCAGTGTTCAAATACAGATTTGCCTGACACAAATGCTCACGCTCTTTCTACTCTAATATGCTGCCAAGGGAAAAAAATACACCCAAGGACCACAATATCAATTTGAAGGCCGATTTTTGAAATGTTTCACACAAGTTTTATTTGTATTTTTAATTGAGTACCAAAGAGCCTATCTTAAGGTCTGATATTCAGATATGATACTGGCAAAGCCATCTAGTTACAAAGCACCCTAATTCAATTTTTTAAAATTTAAAACGCTTATATTTCTAAATTCCTCAACTTGATTTTTAAATACATCTTACAGGAACTTTCTGTGTGTCAGGCAGCCTTTTTGGAGATTGGTTCCTCACTAAGTGGTGCAGGTTCTAATGGGGCAAGTTACTGCTTTGCACCAATGGGGAAAACGAAAGCCCTAACATAGACTCCTTCCTTCTCTATTTACAACATTATCTTTTAAATGAAAATAGTTGATTTTTTTACACTGTATTTGGCAGTCTCTTTGTTGAGCATGTGTTACTGGGAAAGCAAATAGATATAATGAAAAGCTAGAGATGTGGAAATCTCTGGTAGTTTAGATTGCACTGATTTTCCTAGTATTCACCAGAAGCACATTTTGCCTCTCCCTTCACCTCTTTGGGTTGGTTCTGCATATGTGATTGTGAGATGTGTCAGTGATACCAGTTCAGCCTCCCAGCCAGAAAGAGTTCCCTGAAAGCAGGGGCTCTCAGTCAGTCTTCCTCTCCTAGGACCCCTCACAAACTTTGGTGCATTGCCCTCTGCCCAGAGATCCTCCATCCCCTGGTAGAGACTGAAAGCCAGCTGGAAACCCAGAGAAGCCTGAGAAGGTGCCTTGCTGAGGTCACTGTCTTCCCAGGATATAAACTTTAAATGGATGTGTCCACATTCCTGCAGACACTCTCCCTGGGCCTTCACTAGGCCACCAGTTCATCTTTTTGCTCTTTTCATTTCCTGAGTGAGCAAATGTATATCAGCAAAGGTGAGTCATTTTTCCAATCAGTGTGTCAATGCAAGGGATTACACCTGCCCCTACTGATGGAGTCATTGACATCTTACCTCTATTACTTTGCATGGCATGCTTCCAACAAGTAGTCTTTTCTCTCTCTTACACATAAACAGAGCCCTAGAACAAGTCAAGGGTTTTCCCTCCCTCCTTCCTCCTGAGACTGTCAGGGGAGCTCTGTGTTTCTTCACCCAGAATCCCCTGCACTCCGTAAAAGGGAACTAGTGTCATAGGAGAGGCTGCTGGTCATAATACTCATAAAAGAAGGATGTTCTCTGGGGTCACTGGGAGCTTAGAGCAGAGGGCAAGAGTCTCTTTACTCTTTATAGCCTTTAGACATTACCTTTTATCCAAGGGGTTTTTCCAAGGTTGATCAATTAAGCCTCAGTTTTCAGTGAAGGAGGCATTTATCCTGTTTATAAGACAGACTTTAACTCAGTGCCCTGCACAAAGTATGAAAATATTCTTGGTTGGCCGGGCGCGGTGGCTCATGCTTGTAATCCCAGCACTTTGGGAGGCCGAGGCAGGCGGATCACAAGGTCAGGAGATCGAGACCACGGTGAAACCCCGTCTCTACTAAAAAATACAAAAAATTAGCTGGGCGTGGTGGCGGGCGCCTGTAGTCCCAGCTACTCGGAGAGGCTGAGGCAGGAGAATGGCGTGAACCCGGGAGGCGGAGCTTGCAGTGAGCTGAGATTGTGCCACTGCACTCCAGCCTGGGCGACAGAGCGAGACTCCGTCTCAAAAAAAAAAAAAAGAAAGAAAATATTCTTGGTTAAAACCACTCAAATGTTTACTGGATGCTGTTCACATAAACCTTATACATACTGTTCCCACTGCCTGGACCCTAGAGGAACTCCCATCCCCAACTCTCCCCAAGCAGTTAGCACAGCTGACTCCTGGTCATTCATTACATATGGTTTCTTGAGAGGTCATCCTTGTTGCTCTGTCTAAATAGGTCTCCCCCATTACCACTCGCTGCACTATACTTTAAGAGCAGTTTTATAATTCTTTTTAATTTGCTTATTTATTTTTTAGAGATGGGGCCTCACTATGTTGCCCAGGCTGGACTTGAACTCCTGGACTCAAGTGATCCTCATGCCTCAACCTCTTGAAAAGCTAGGACTACAGGCACACACCACCTCACTGGGTGTCATGGTTTTATAATTCTACATTTTATTTATTTACTAGCATAATCAAGTTAGGATAGTAAAGAAACTGGAATCAGTATGTGCAGACAGAAAGCAATTGATCCTCTCCTTCCTCTGCCCCTTTGAATCTGCTGTCGTCATATGTTCTTTCCTGTCTCTAGATGAAAATCTCCACCAGTCCCATAGCTATCCCAGTCACTTCCAAGTCTTAAACAAATACTCTGTTTTCTAGGGTGATTTTAATATCAGAACTCTAAACCTAAGTTAACCAACGATTCCTCCTCTTTCCCAGCTCAGATCTGCTTCTGCTCCAGGTAAGGAAGCTCATCAGGAAGACAGCCTTGTCAGCTTTCTGCTCACTCCACCTCCTCCCATCTTTGTAGTTGTGGATTCTGGCTCTTCAAGGTTGGGGCAGCAGATGGAGAAGAGGGGAATATAGATCTGTCTTGTCAGATGTCGCTGTAATCTGGGGTTTGTACCTCTGCATCTGGCAGATAACCAAGCTTCCCAGGCCTGCTCTTTATGGGGTTTTCAGAGGCCCTGCCCCCCACAGCTGCTTTGCCAGGCAATACTCTTTCTGGTTGGTCCCTTAAGAATTTTCCCCACCATCCCACTCTGCCACTCCATTCTAGAGACCTGTCTCTTTCCAGTGTTACCTCACTCCATAGTTTCTCCCTCTCAAGTTGCTGCCAAGATGATCCAGTCTGCTCCTTCCTCAGTTTTTGCCCAGTCAACTATGGAAGGGCTGGCCATTCTTAATACAGCACCTCTTCTCTCCACTGCCCCTGCCTCTGACTTGAGATGCCTCATATGTCAGTCCCCAAGTCCCCCAGATTCAGGGAACACAAGACAGCGCTATCTTTGAGTGGTTCCCCGGAAGCCTCCTCTCTACTAGTTTTGAGAGTAGGGGATGCACAGCTCCTCCCTGCCGCGAGGGGAACCTCACAGCACAGTGACAACTCTCCTCAAGAAATCCCCTCTACCAACACTGAAACCTCCAAGAACGCTAAGCCTTCTCCTCAACCCTGGAGCCCTGGAGGTAGATGATGGGTTCAGACTGTCAGAACCAGTACCTTTTCTGCAAGTCCTAAAGAGGTAGTCTAGCACCTCAGTTTAGAAAGCCAAGGGACTTGACACCTACTGCTTTGTTCTTTGGTGCCTCAGCCAAAACTGAGACAGAGAGATCCTGTTAACACTTGTTTGTGGTCAGTCTCCCCCAGTAAGCTATAAACTCCAGGAGGTAGGGACCTTGGCTGTTTTATTCACCAATGTATCAGCAGAATGCCCTGCATAAGCTCCGAGCGGGCATTTAACAAATATTTTTTGAGATAACAAATATACAATAGGATGAAGATGGTGATGACACAGTCACCATTTTACTAAAGAAGGAAAAAAAAAAGATGAGGGAACTTTTATGTTTATCAATAAAATATCTGATCTTGAAATAAGTTACCTTGTGATTCCTTCCCCTGAAAGAAGCTCCTGAAAGACCTAAGTCTAAATCTTAGAGCTAAAGTTTTTGTTTAAAGTCTAAAAATGCCTGAGGCTCAGACAGCAAATGCTTACACAAGAATTAACAGATTGGATGCTAGCTGATGATGCTAATGTCAATTATTTGTCTAGACATGCAATGCCAGTTCTGCTGACACATTCTCTTAGAGCGTTTTTTTTGCAGGATGTGAAACTGGCCTCTAGGTCAGTGATATTCAGAAATAAATCTGGACCTCTGCAGAGAAAACCCTTCAAAGTAACCCTAACCCCCATGCTTTGCCCTTAATGAGTCTCATCAAGCTCCTTTTTCACAGGGGCAGACTTGGAAAAATAGGGAGGCACCACTGCATTTCAATGAGGCTGATGCCATGTTCTTCTCACTTGGCAAAAGCGTGGGAAGGAAGAAAGAAGCTGAAAAAGCAAATTCCCCCAGACTCATTCCATGACAAATAGACCAAGTGCATAGGGATGGTGATGGATAACAAGAGCTGCTGGAAAAATAGCCTAGCAAATACCCTCTCCCATGTGAAAACTTCTATCCATCAATAAGGCACTGTGGGGTAGGAGGAGGCGGTTTAGAGTTCGGCCTCCAGCCCTAGGAAGAATGGGAAGCAGAGTGATGGAGGGAGCCTTGCCTTACAAGTTTGTGCCTGCTCTGTACACACAACTTCCTCACAGACAAAAGTCTCATTCCCCAATTCCCTTCTGTGCTCTTCAGCAGAACTGATGAGAGAGAAGATTCCATATGCCAAATCAAAGCCAAGGAAACTGTCTCTCATAATAATTTCCACTTAAAAATAAATCTTTTAAGAGAATGGAAATTTTGATTGGATTAAGATTCACCTAAGAAGGATTCTTCCAAACACAAATATAACAGTTTCAAAATTCTGCAATAGAAATTTAGACTTTAGAAAATGTGTCTTCAGATGCCCCACACTTTACAAGTAAAGACACTAGGCTCTTAAGATGCTAATTGACATGACCAAGGTCACACAGCTCTCCTCACTGGAGTCTGCTTCTTCCAACTCTAGCCTCTTGCTCTTTCCACTGTGTTATTCAGTCTTCCGTGTATAGTTAGGCATTTCTTCACCTAGCTCAGGTAGAGATGAGATAGCTTGATTTAATAGTTTCCAGTTTTTATAACTGCACATCATTCTATTGCTCTAGCGTATATTAAACCAAAAGAGTGTCCCTGATTCCAGAAATTTAACTTCAGAGTTACACAAGATATGTTGGCCTAAGCATATAAACTGAGGTTTTATCCTAACGCTGACTCTGACTCACCAGAACGTGTTGGGCTAGGCATGAAATTGTCTCAGTTTCTTCACCTGTTCAGTGGGGAGAGTAATGCTGATCTGTCACTTATTCATTTAAAGAAACTGCCTGCCTAGAAACTACCAAATAATTGTGGTGAAAAAGCTTATGAAGATTCTAATTATAAACTAAAGCCATATAATGAAGGCATCAAAATACATAACTCAGATGCTTTCTAATAATCATGACAGACAGTATTTTAGTGTGCCGGACAGATGACTGCTAACAGTCAAGCATATTTCCACAAAAAGAATCATTATCCTATTGTTTCAACATATCAGAGGTGTTGATTAAGCCAACAGAATTTGAGACAAAATTAAAATGGAAATTTGCCTCAAACCTGCTGAGACTGGGTGCATAGCATGTTCCTGAGGTTTTATCTGCCAAACAAATCTTCCTATCAGCAGAAGAAAACTAGGAACTATTTTCTCATGACCAAAGAGTCCCTATGTGGCCAATAGTCCCTCTCACAGTGTCAATTTTGTGAAGTCACCGTAAGAAAAGAATTCCAGACAAAAGATAGGCAATAGCAATAAATCCAATGATGAAATTGAACCAAACTTCTGTTTTGTTTCTCAGTGACAATATTCTGTAACACATTTTCTAATACTGAGCTAACAGTGGGATTCATGTGGGTGGGATAAGAATTAATTTCTTTTTTTATTTTCAAAAATGACCATAAGATGGTTTTAAAGTGCTGATAATGTCCTGTTGCTGATCAGCACAGGCTCTCTAGACTACAGCAGCATAAGTAGTCACTTTGACACTTACCTAAAGAATTGTGTGGTTGGCAAAATGAGAAAGAAAAAGAGGTGGTGGCTTCTTTAATCAGTCTTCAATAGAACAGCTAGAATGATGTAACAAAGCCTTACCAAATTATTCGTAACAAGGGAAAAAGTAGTTTTTCAACAGATCTTCTTTCGAAACAGTGATGTCATTAGGCATTCTGTTTAATGCCACATAGAAAACTAGGAATAAAACCATAAATTACTCACAGATGATAATAAATATTTAAAAAGTAATAACAACAATGTTGGAATAATTATAAGTGTACCTACAATTGAGGGCTCATGAAACTCTTTCCACTTCCAGCTGTGCATAATCACAGACTATGGGGCACTTAAGTTATCTGGTACTGTGGTAGAGACAGGTAGGGCTTGCTAACTATCCATGTGCTCTCCTACATTTCCCAGCTTCCTTTGCACTTAAGATTGAGGTCATTTGACTAGTTCTGACCAATGGACTTTGATACAAAGTAACCTGTGTCACTTCTTGACTGAGGCAGTTAAGAGCCAGTGTGCTTCATTCTTCACTCTCTTCCCTTTTCTTCCCCTACCTCAGCAACACTAAGAGCCACATGTTCTAGATGGTGTACTGACACAGACAGGGAAGCTGCTGAGTCACAATGAACTTTACATGAGTGAGAAGAAAACTTTGCTGTGTTAAGCTAATGAGATGTCATGGGTTGATGTTGCAGCACTAGGGTTAGTTACCCTGACAAACAAAAAGGCTGTATGTTAATGTGTTTGCTGTGGCCTAGAACTTAAATTTAAGCTACTGACACCAGGCTTCTAAAAATAGCATTAGAGGAAAAATAATATTCCTTTTTTTCTCTATTTAAATGTTCTCACTTTTCCTGGTCCTGCACAGTCTAAAGCAGTAGTTCTCAAAGTGTAGTTCCCAAGACCAATAGCATCAGCATCACCTGAAGACTTGTTAGAAACATAAATTCCCAGGCCCTGCCTGAGGCCTGCTGAATCAGAAACTCTGGCAGTGGGTCCCAGCAATCTGCATTTTAACACGTCTTCCTGGTAATTCTGGTAGAATTGGTCTAAGGCAACCTTTCCTTGAGTCCAACTGAATGTGATTCTCATGCAGCTAATTTCTCCCTTTATATCACATGCAGTCAGCAGACATCTTATGTTCAAATTCCTACTCTTTTTATGCCCCTCATTTTTTTTCAAACATCAGCTTTTACATTGATTAATTGCACATAGGCTTGCTATGTAGATTAGAGATAACTGCAAATTCTTTGTCACTGCCCCCACTGAAAGGTGGAATCTGTTTCTCCGCCCCCTTGAATATAAGTTGGGCCTGTAACTGCTTTGGCCATTGGAATGTGGCAGAAGTGAAGCTGTGCCAGTAAGCCTAGCCTTTAAGAGGACTGGCAGCTTCCATGCTATGAGGAGGCAAAAGCAGCCTCAAGGAGAATTAAGACCCCCAGCTTACAGCCCCAACTGAGCTACCAGCTGTCAGCCAGCATCAACCATCCACTATGTAAGTATGCCATCTTATATGCCCTGGGCCAGTTGAGCTGAGATTGCTACAGCCCCAGATGACTTTATGTGGAGCAGAAGAACCTCCCAGTTGAACACAGTCAGCCCAGAGATTTAGGAGATATAATAAAATGGCTATTGTTTTAAACCACCAAGTTTGAGGGGACGAGGAAAGATATAAAGCAATAGAGAATCAAATATTCACTTTTATTGTTTTTGAAAAGTACTATTAAAGTCAAACTTTAATAGGTTCTACTTACCAAAAATTTCTCTCTGGTTCAAACAAACTAACTTACATGGCTCCTTGCAATGACCTTTTCCTAATATTTCCCTCTCCTTTGGCTTACATTAAAAAAAATGTAAGTTGTTTCTCCAACCTTGGCTCTGGAAGCTTGTAATAATTTTACTACCTATCCCGTGGGTGTCAAACAGACATCTGAGTCTTTGTCTTCTACATCCATAACTGTTAAGGAGAAATACAAAGAAATGGAAGCAAGAAGTTGATAATCTCATCAGAGAATTTCAATAGAGTTTAGTTAAGGAAGGAGTCAGATTTTGCAACCTAAATAAAAATTCTCCTTTCCACATTTACCCCTAAATGTAGTAACCAAACAAGATCAAGAACATGATTACCAGAAAGTTTACAGCTGCGAAAGCATTATCCTAGTTTTGAATTTCTTTGGGAAAACAGATACTTGCAAAATGAAAGATAAACTAATATTAAGTGATCATAGCTATTAACTGATAGCTGAAGACAGCTTGAGCAGGTTGATAGTCACAAATATGTTACAGCCCTTAGGAATCAATTATTTAAAGCTAAGAGTCAAAAGCTAAGCATTCAAAGTATAAGTACATGCCAAGAGGCTACAACTAGCAAAAGACCAACTTGCAAAGACCTCTAACCCAGAAAAATTATATGGGCAGTAAATTTCAGAGGGTGAGGAGCATACCCTTATCTCTCTATCTCCAGAATCCAGCAAAGTGTTTGGTATATAAAAGTGGCAAACATGGTGAAACCTCGTCTCTACTAAAAATACAAAAAAAAAATTAGCTGGGTGTGGTGGCATGCACCTGTAGTCCCAGCTACTCAGGAGGCTGAGGCAGGATAATCACTTGAACCCGGGAGGCGGAGGTTGTAGTGAGTGGAGATCCCGCTGCTGCACTCCAGCTTGGTGACACAGCGAGACTCCGTCTAAAAAAAAAATAAAAAAAAAAAAAATAGTGTCTGGGTATGTGTTTATGAACGAACAAATGAATGGCAGTCATAGCAAAGAAAGAAGCAAAAGAGGCCAAAGTGGAAGTAAAGAAGTGATAAAGAAGAATTTCAAATATAAACACCTCCAAGCACAAGCATCACTAAATGTCTTAAAGGTGCTTTCTCAACTAAAAGCAATTGGGATACAAACCTTGGTCATGTAAATAGCAGTGGCTAAACAGGCTCTGCAGCTTTGAGCTTCCCAAAGCAAGTCAGGTCTGGGAAGAGGAAAAACAAGGCTTTCAGCACCTTAAAAGGTGCTAAAGAAAGGGCAGGTCTCAAACTCCGTTTTGGTCAGTCTTTCAGTCTTTGAAAGAATGGAGTCAGTAGTCATGTTATAACAAGATGGGTCATCTGGTATTAACAGAAAGTCAATTATATATGTACATAGAAGCCTCTGTCTACCTGAAATTTTTAATATATCAAAATTCTTAATGATAACTTTCAAATATTAACATTTCCACCAAAAGGGATGAATTTTCACTTAGGACAATAATCATTGGTGATAGTCATAATTGATATGTTCTGGCCATCAAGACACCTAATTATGCCTTATTGCTTCAATTTTTCATTATTTAACTTTACATAAGTATATTAAGTAATTGTTCATTTTCTTGCTATAATTCTCAGAGGCCGTCCTACCAACTATATGTATAGAAACAAATAGGCTCTCAAGTGTCTGATTGCCTAATTCTCATTATTTAGCAATACTTTCTGAAATAAAAATGAGTACAAAGACACCAATAAATAAAAATTAAACAATAACATTTCAATAAGTGAAACTCAAATCTTTGTTTTTCACATCATCCAAAAAAAGGCTCTATAAATGCATTAGTTTATATATATTTGCCATGTTTTACAATATACAAAATCAGACCCAAATTTGCACTTGTAAGGGAACTTTTTTTTACTAGCTTGTCCAAATCCTCATTCACAGATGGAAAAATCTGAGGTTTATAGAGTTGAAATAACTTAGCCTCATTGAAGTAAATGTTTACCCAAGCACCACTGTTAATGGGTGGACTCATCCATTCAGTAAACATATATCTAGCAGGCAGCTGGGGACCAGGTACTCTACCCGCCCTGGGTCCTGCCCTCAAGGCACTCAGTTTAGGAATCAGCCCACATGAAAATGATAATTCAATTCTGGATCACAGCTTCTGTAAGAAAAGTTAAGTGGTATCACCAGCAAGACAGCATATTCAACTGGGTCAGGGGATTAGATGGGGGAAGATGCTGAAGAAGGCTTCACAGAGGAGATTTAAGCTATAGATTAAAAGTGCATACAGGTGGCACACTATCCCCACCTCAGTGGAGTTTCAGTTAACCCAGCAAGTCCATTTCACAGGTCAGATAAGAAGACTGTGTGAGAGTTCCTGTTTATATAAGAGAAATCATGCCTGTAATAGAGTCATGTGGGAAGGAAAATTGCATCACTGTTATTACATTCTCTTATAAATATTGTTTATATACACATCCAATTACTTCTTATTATGGTCATTGAATTGTCTTTTACAGCAATTTACTTTTAGTTGTTACAATATCATTATGTTGAAGTTGGAAGAAAGAAAACCATTCTCCCTTATTGAAACTCAGACATTGTAATGTGGAGTGATTTTCCCAAGAATCTGGTAAGTCAGCAGCACCAGAGTGTCAAACTTCAGGGTCTGTTTCTAATCTACTGAATCATACTGCCTCTTGGAAATGGGCCTCCTTTTGGATGTCTGACTGGATAAGATTAGGTAATAACACAATAACTAGCAAACACCAAGATCTAATTAGTACATGCCCTGTGATGTGCTTTATTTTGAAAGAGGAATGGGAAGCTGCCAAGCCTCACACAAATCATGTTTATTCCTGTATTTAAGCTGAATTATACACAATTTTTAGTACATGTTTAAGTATTTTCCCACTGCACCTCCACCATACCTCTTCTCATGTGAGTAGATTAAAGACACATTGTTGAAAGTTCACTTGGGGCTGAAGAAGAAGAAAATATATTCAATGACAAGGAAATACAGGAAGTGCCAACCTAGTATAATTTAACATTTATAGGTATCAAAGTCTGATAAGAGCTTCAAATTCCCACACTCTGCCCAGAGAAAAATACTATCTCTTTGCTTAATCTGCCTTTTATGCTGTGCCTGTAAAATACAGAATAAAGTGTTAGTCAATGTAAACAATTAAAAAGTGCACAACTCAAAAATTTTTTTTTGAGATGGAGTCTTGCTGTGTTGCCCAGGCTGGAGTGCAGTGGCTCAATCTCAGCTCACTGCAACTTCCACCTCCCAGGTTCAAGCAATGCTCTTGCCTCAGCCTCCCGAGTAGCTAGGATTACAGGCACATGCCACCATGCTTGGCTAATTTTTGTATTTTTTTTAGTAGAGACGGGGTTGCACCATGTTTGCCATGCTGTCTCGAACTCCTGACCTTGTGATCTGCCTGCCTCAACCTCCCAGAGTACTGGGATTACAGGCGTGAGCCACCACGCCTGGCCAATTCAAATTTTAAAAAGGAATGTGATATAGCCAATTGGAATGTCTACATTGATCAAATTAATGAGATTATTACTAAATCATTTTCCTTTGTTCTTTCTGGGGATTCTCCTAAGCATGGGCATTTATGGAATGAACTTGTAACCACAGAAGATAACAAACCTTTAATTCCTCAAATGGTCAACATTTATGTGTATGCTCAGAAAGAAAAAACTTGTAAGCTGGCCTGATGCCAATGTCAAATACTCTGCTACACACCCTCCTAACATTAGCGCATGCCACCCCTCCACTCTGTCACTATGTGGCTGACACCACATGCCCATTGGTCATAGGGTTGTAAGCAAGAGAACAGAGCTCATCCAACACAAACCATCTCCATAAACAACTCAAGTTTATCTTCACAAGCTGTAGGACTTCTCAGAAGAGCACAGAACAAAATCAACAATAGCAGCTTTGAATAGGATTTTCAATAGCAAGACTATACATAGCAATAGAGATATAGACTTTAGTAAGATCAAACCCGTTTAAGAACATTGGTTAGGCAAACTAGGGCATGGTGTGGGTGTCTGCCTTTGCTCCTTGAGGTAGAGCAGTCATATCCCACCCATCTGGGAATAAGTAAAGAGGAATGCAATTCCCTATTCTGCATTTATCAAATTGCTTTTTCTGGGGGAAAGGATGAACTTTTAGCTGGTGGCCACACGAAAAGCCACTAGTGTGAGGTGTCTATGTTACTTATCATTTGAGTAGAAAATGAGTCTAATTGGAGAATGCCAACCATTTCTATGCAATGGAGGTTTACTGTTGGTAGCTCGCTAACCTTCTCAAGAGAAGCCAGAAATTCAGATGTTTGTTATAAAGTCTCCTGATTTATTTTAACATCAAAAATCCAAACAAAACAGGTCAATATACTTAATTTGGCCCACTGGCCACCAGTTTAAGATGTATTACATACATAGGAATTATCACTCACTGAATCATTAATGCAGTGAATCATTAATGTATAATGAATATACATTTATCTGAATGTATAATGAATATACATTTATCTGACAAGTTCCTACATATTTATGATTATCCCTATATTAGTTTAATTCTATGCATAATTTTCTTGAGTTAACTGGCTACAATCCCACTACATGTTAACTAAAGAAGATCCAGCTATGAATAAGGTAACATTTCTAACATCAAAAAGACACAGTGTAATGGTAAATAAAAGTCAGGAGGTAAATGAGGAGTGTTACAATAGAGAAGTATATTCAGGATGAACAAGGATAAATTGATAGGGGTAATGATGCCAGATGAAGTTGGAAAGACCAGGTAACAAAGGCCTTATGTGTCATGGTGATGAGGATACCAGCAGCTATCACTACTGAACACAGATAATGCATGAAGTGCTGTGCTTACACAGCAAATACATTACCCAACATAACTCTCGCACCAACCAACTCAGGAAGAGACTATCATTATCTCCATTTTATAAGTAAGAAATTTGAAGATTGGAGAGGTCAAGTAAACTGTCCAAGGCCATAGCTGTGTGTGGCAGAGTCAGAATCTGGGCTCAGAGCATTTATCTGACTCTAAAACCCGTGCTTTCAGCCACCATGAGTTTGCCAAAAGAATTGAGATTCCAGCCTATAAGTAATGAAAACAAATGAAGAATCTTAGACCTGCATTATTCTATTCTGTTCTCACAAGATTCTGTGATCTAAATAATGAAAAGTATGATAACTTTTATATCTGAAGAAATCAAGAAAGGTTAAGCAATTTAAAGTAAGAGAAACAACGGGCTCCTGGCACCCAAATAGCTCAATCTCCAGCCCAGGACTCACATTGGTTTCACATAGTTGGCAAATATTACTTTCCAAATACTTGATATGCTTTCAACAACCACACTTCTTCAAATTCAGAGGTTCCAAGAGCATATTCCCAATTAAATCCTCTCCCCAGTAGAACCCTAGCTATTTCTAGCCAAGTGGTTCCTAATTTAGGATGTCAATCTAAGAAATACAAAATGACTACTGTGACAAAGAAGAACAGCCATCATCAACTTCTCCACAGCCAACTGTGTGTGCTGAACTACAAACTCCATTTGAATATCAAAATGAAATAATGGTACACTAAGACTTTTCTTTTGTGTACTAGTAACCCTTTTTATTCCTTGCAATGGAGGTAAAGCATTTAAGCAATCAACTTTCTAGGTTCTAGCCACATTTTATTTATGTCTGATGAAAGTTTGCCCTCCCAGCCTCTTAAAGTTTTACCGCAATAAAAATTTAATACCACTTCTATTGTTCAGGTCAAAATTAGTAATTAGAAGGGGATTATTATTTATAACAGTGATATACCATGGTTGGACCTAGAATATGACAAAGGTAATTATCTACTCACAGAAGAAAATAGTTGCATAAATGGAGCTATATTCTGGCCGCTTTTGTTCCCCAGATATGCAACAAAACTGATTATGTCATCTTAATGCTTTCCAGAATGAAAAAAATACAGCAACTTTCTTCATAAAAAACAAACATAACAGCCACCATTTGTTAAGCACTTATATATATATGTGTTACAAGGACCTTGTGAGAAAGCTATACTACCCCAACTTTTTCAGAGGAGAAAACTAAAACTCAGAGAGGTTAAATAATTTTTCCAAGATTAGGTAACTAGTAAGTGGAGATCTAGGAATTGAACCCAGAAAACCCTGACTCCTAAGTCCATACGACACTAAGCCCTGAAACACTAGGAAGTCTTAGGCATTGGAGATAGAAATAAAGGGAGAATGCAAGAGGTAGTGATAAAAGGAGCTTGAAGTTTATATGAGACTTTATATAGGAAGATCTTGGAGAATGGAGATTATTAAACTAAATAAGCATAAAATGTAGACATGGCAAGAAATCGAATAAAATATAAAGAGAAATTACAGAATGGGAATGATATTTGCAAAATAGATGACATACAGCAAACCAGGAATAGAGGAGAACTTCCCGAAAATTATAAAGAACGTCTACAGAAGACCCACAGCTCACTTCATACATATAGGTGAAAATCTGGACACTTTCTCCTTTAAATTAGGTGCAAGGTGAGGATGCCTCCTCTCACCACTCCTTTAAGCATTGTACCAGAAGTCCTAGTTTGTGCAGTAAGACAAAAAGAGGAAATAAAAAATAAACAAATTATAAATGAGGAAATAAAACTGTATGTACGAATAGCATGATTGTCCATGTAGAAAATCCCAAAGAAACAACAATAACAACAAAATTCCTGGAACAAATAAGCAAGTCCAATTCTTTTTCTGTATAAAAGCAATGAACAATTGAAATCTGAAGCTTAAGAAATAATACCATTTAAAATAGCACCCAAAAAATAAAATAAAATACTTATGTCTATATACAAAATCTATATATCAAAAAATATGAAGTTCTGATGAAAGAAATAAAAACCATCTAAATAAATGGAGAAATACTGTGTTTATGAATTAAAACACACATTGTTAAGATATCGATTCTTCCCAACTTGGCCTGTAGCTTTAAAGCAATCCCAACCAGAATCCCAGCAAGGTATCTCGTCTCTATTAAAAAACTGATTCTGGGGGTGTGGAGCCAAGATGGCCGAATAGGAACAGCTCCGGTCTCCAGCTCCCAGCCCCAGCGACACAGAAGACGGGTGATTTCTGCATTTCTGCTTGAGGTACCGCTTTCATCTCACTAGGGAGTGCCTAACAGTAGGTGCAGGACAGTCGGCGAAGCGCACTGTACGCGAACGGAAGCAGGGCGAGGCATTGCCTCACTCGGGAAGCGCAAGGGGTCAGGGAGTTCCCTTTCCTAGTCAAAGAAAGGGGAAACAGACGGCACCTGGAATATCGGGTCAGTCCCATCCTAATACTGCGCTTTTCCAACGGGCCTGGAAAACGGCACACTAGGAGATTGTGTCCCGCACCTGGCTCGGAGGGTCCTATGCCCACGGAGTCTCACTGATTGCTAGCACAGCAGTCTGAGATCAAGCTGCAAGGCGGCAGCGAGGCTGGGGGAGGGGCGCCCGCCATTGCCCAGGCTTGCTTAGGTAAACAAAGCAGCCAGGAAGCTCAAACTGGGTGGAGCCCACCACAGCTCAAGGAGGCCTGCCTGCCTCTGTAGGCTCCACCTCTGGGGGCAGGGCACAGACAAACAAAAACTCAGCAGGAACCTCCACAGACTTAAATGTCCCTGTCTGACTGACAGCTTTGAAGAGAGTAGTGGTTCTCCCAGCACGCAGCTGGAGATCTGAGAACGGACAGACTGCCTCCTAAAGTGGGTCCCTCACCCCTGAGCAGCCTAACTGGGAGGCACTCCCCAGTAGGGACAGACTGACACCTCATTCAGCCAGGTACTCCTCTGAGACAAAACTTTCAGAGGAACTATCAGACAGCTGAATTTGTGGTCTCACAAAAATCTGCTGCTCTGCAGCCACCGCTGCTGACACCCAGCCAAACAGGGTCTGGAGTGGACCTCTAGTAAACTCCAACAGACCTGCAGCTGAGGGTCCTGTCTGGTAGAAGGAAAACTAACAAACAGAAAGGACATCCACACCAAAAACCCATCTGTACATCACCATCATCAAAGACCAAAAGTAGATAAAACCACAAAGATGGGGAAAAAACAGAACAAAAAAACTGGAAACTCTAAAAAACAGAGCACCTCTCCTCCTCCAAAGGAACGCAGTTCCTCACCAGCAACGGAACAAAGTTGGATGGAGGATGACTTTGACGAGTTGAGAGAAGAAGGCTTCAGACGATCAAACTACTCTAAGCTACGAGAGGAAATTCAAAACAATAGCAAAGAAGTTAAAAACTTTGAAAAAAAATTAGAAGAATGGATAACTAGAATAACCAATGGAGAGAAGGGCTTAAAGGAGCTGATGGAGCCGAAAGCCAAGTTTCGAGAACTACGCGAAGATTGCAGAAGCCTCAGTAGCAGATGCGATCAACTGGAAGAAAGGGTATCGCTGATGGAAGATGAAATGAATGAAATGAAGAGAGAAGGGAAGTTTAGAGAAAAAAGAATAAAAAGAAATGAACAAAGCCTCCAAGAAATTTGGGACTATGTGAAAAGACCAAACCTACGTCTGATTGGTGTACCTGAAAATGATGGGGAGAATGGAACCAAGTTGGAAAACACTCTGCAAGATATTATCCAGGAGAACTTCCCCAATCTAGCAAGGCAGGCCAACATTCAGATTCAGGAAATACAGAGAACGCCACAAAGATACTCCTCCAGAAGAGCAACTCCAAGACACATAATTGTCAGATTCACAAAAGTTGAAATGAAGGAAAAAATGTTAAGGGCAGCCAGAGAGAAAGGTCGGGTTACCCACAAAGGGAAGCCCATCAGACTAACAGCTGATCTCTCAGCAGAAACTCTACAAGCCAGAAGAGAGTGGGGGCCGATATTCAACATTCTTAAAGAAAAGAATTTTCAACCCAGAATTTCCTATCCTGCCAAACTAAGCTTCATAAGTGAAGGAGAAATAAAATACTTTACAGACAAGCAAACGCTGAGTGATTTTGTCACCAGCAGGCCTGCCCTAAAAGAGCTCCTGAAGGAAGCACTAAACATGGAAAGGAACAACCGGTACCAGCCACTGCAAAAACACGCCAAATTGTAAAGACCATCGAGGCTAGGAAGAAACTGCAGCAACTAACGAGCAAAATAACCAACTAACATCATAATGACAGGATCAGATTCACACATAACAATATTAACGTTAAAAGTAAATGGGCTAAATGCTCCAATCAAAAGACACAGACTGGCAAACTGGATAAGGAGTCAGGACCCATCAGTGTGCTGTATTCAGGAAACCCATCTCACGTGCAGAGACACACATAGACTCAAAATAAAGGGATGGAGGAAGATCTGTCAAGCAAATGGAAAACAAAAAAAGGCAGGGGTTGCAATCCTAGTTTCTGATAAAATAGACTTTAAACCAACAAAGATCAAAAGAGACAAAGAAGGCCATTACATAATGGTAAAGGGATCAATTCAACAAGAAGAGCTAACTATCCTAAATATATATGCACTCAACACAGGAGCACCCAGATTCATAAAGCAAGTCCTCAGTGACCTACAAAGGGACTTCAACTCCCACACAATAATAATGGGAGATTTTAACACCCCACTGTCAACATTAGACAGATCAACGAGACAGAAAGTTAACAAGGATATCCAGGAATTGAACTCAGCTCTATATAAAGTGGACCTAATAGACATCTACAGAACTCTCCACCCCAAGTCAACAGAATATACATTTTTTTCAGCACCACACCACACCTATTCCAAAATTGACCACATAGTTGGAAGTAAAGCTCTCCTCAGCAAATGTAAAAGAACAGAAATTATAACAAACTGTCTCTCAGACCACAGTGCAATCAAACTAGAACTCAGGATTAAGAAACTCACTCAAAACAGCTCAACTACATGGAAACTGAACAACCTGCTCCTGAATGACTATTGGGTATATAATGAAATGAAGGCAGAAATAAAGATGTTCTTTGAAACCAATGAGAACAAAGACACAACATACCAGAATCTCTGGGACACGTTCAAAGCAGTGTGTAGAGGGAAATTTATAGCACTAAATGCCCACAAGAGAAAGCAGGAAAGATCCAAAATTGACACCCTAACATCACAATTAAAAGAACTAGAAAAGCAAGAGCAAACACATTCAAAAGCTAGCAGAAGGCTAGAAATAACAAAAATCAGAGCAGAACTGAAGGAAATAGAGACACAAAAAACCCTTCAAAAAATTAATGAATCCAGGAGCTGGTTTTTTGAAAAGATCAACAAAATTGATAGACCGCTAGCAAGACTAATAAAGAAGAAAACAGAGAAGAATCAAATAGATGCAATAAAAAACAAAAAAGGGGATATCACCACCGATCCCACAGAAATACAATCTACCATCAGAGAATACTACAAACACCTCTATGCAAATAAACTAGAAAATCTAGAAGAAATGGATAAATTCCTCGACAAATACACCCTCCCAAGACTAAACCAGGAAGAAGTTGAATCTCTGAATAGACCAATAACAGGTTCTGAAATTGTGGCAATAATCAATAGCTTACCAACCAAAAAGAGTCCAGGACCTGATGGATTCACAGCTGAATTCTACCAGAGGTACAAGGAGGAACTGGTACCATTCCTTCTGAAACTATTCCAATCGATAGAAAAAGAGGGAAGCCTCCCTAACACATATTACAAAGCCAGCATCGTCCTGATACCAAAGCCTGGCAGAGACATAACCAAAAAAGAGAATTTCAGACCAATATCCTTGATGAACATTGATGCAAAAATCCTCAATAAAATACTGGCAAACCGAATCCAGCAGCACATCAAAAAGCTTATCCACCATAATCAAGTGGGCTTCATCCCTGGGATGCAAGGCTGGTTCAACATATGCAAATCAATAAATGTAATCCAGCATATAAACAGAACCAAAGACAAAAACCACATGATTATCTCAATAGATACAGAAAAGGCCTTTGACAAAATTCAACAACCCTTCATGCTAAAAACTCTCAATAAATTAGGTATTGATGGGACGTATCTCAAAATAATAAGAGCCATCTACGACAAACCCACAGCCAATATCATACTGAATGGGCAAAAACTGGAAGCATTCCCTCTGAAAACTGGCACAAGACAGGGATGCCCTCTCTCACCGCTCCTTTTCAACATAGTGTTGGAAGTTCTGGCCAGAGCAATCAGGCAGGAGAAGGAAATAAAGGGTATTCAATTAGGAAAAGAGGAAGTCAAATTGTCCCTGTTTGCAGATGACATGATTGTATATCTAGAAAACCCCATTGTCTCAGCTCAAAATCTCCTTAAGCTGATTAGCAACTTCAGCAAAGTCTCAGGATACAAAATTAATGTACAAAAATCACAAGCATTCTTGTACACCAATCACAGACAAACAGAGAGCCAAATCATGAGTGAACTCCCATTCACAATTGCTTCAAAGAGAATAAAATACCTAGGAATCCAACTTACAAGGGATGTGAAGGACCTCTTCAAGGAGAACTACAAACCACTGCTCAATGAAATAAAAGAGGATACAAACAAATGGAAGAACATTCCATGCTCATGGGTTGGAAGAATCAATATCGTGAAAATGGCCATACTGCCCAAGGTAACTTATAGATTCAATGCCATCCCCATCAAGCTACCAATGACTTTCTTCACAGAATTGGAAAAAACTACTTTAAAGTTCATATGGAACCAAAAAAGAGCCCACATTGCCAAGACAATCCTAAGCCAAAGGAACAAAGCTGGAGGCATCATGCTACCTGACTTCAAACTATACTACAAGGCTACAGTAACCAAAACAGCATGGTACCGGTACCACAACAGAGACATACATCAATGGAACAGAACTGAGCCCTCAGAAATAATGCCGCCTATCTACAACTATCTGATCTTTGACAAACCTGACAAAAACAAGAAATGGGGAAAGGATTCCCTATTTAATAAATGGTGCTGGGAAAACTGGCTAGCCATATGTAGAAAGCTGAAACTGGATCCCTTCCTTACACCTTATACAAAAATTAATTCAAGATGGATTAAAGACTTATATGTTAGACCTAAAACCATTAAAATCCTACAAGAAAACCTAGGCAATACCATTCAGGACATAGGTGTGGGCAAGGACTTCATGTCTAAAACACCAAAAGCAATGGCAACAAAAGCCAAAATTGACAAATGGGATCTCATTAAACTAAAGAGCTTCTGCACAGCAAAAGAAACTACCATCAGAGTGAACAGGCAACCTACAGAATGGGAGAAAACTTTTGCAACCTACTCATCTGACAAAGGGCTAATATCCAGAATCTACAATGAACTCAAACAAATTTACAAGAAAAAAACAAACAACCCCATCAAAAAGTGGGCAAAGGACATGAACAGACACTTCTCAAAAGAAGACATTTATGCAGCCAAAAAACACATGAAGAAATGCTCATCATCACTGGCCATCACAGAAATGCAAATCAAAACCACAGTGAGATACCATCTCACACCAGTTAGAATGGCCATCATTAAAAAATCAGGAAACAACAAGTGCTGGAGAGGATGTGGAGAAATAGGAACACTTTTACACTGTTGGTGGGACTGTAAACTAGTTCAACCATTGTGGAAGTTAGTGTGGCGATTCCTCAGGGATCTCGGACTAGAAATACCATTTGACCCAGCCATCCCATTACTGGGTATATACCCAAAGGACTATAAATCATGCTGCTATAAAAACACATGCACATGTATGTTTATTGCAGCACTATTCACAATAGCAAAGAGTTGGAACCAACCCAAATGTCCAACAACAATAGACTGGATTAAGAAAATGTGGCACATATACACCATGGAATACTATGCAGCCATAAAAAATGATGAGTTCGTGTCCTTTGTAGGGACATGGATGAAACTGGAAAACATCATTCTCAGTAAACTATCGCAAGGACAAAAAACCAAACACCGCATGTTCTCACTCATAGGTGGGAATTGAACAATGAGAGCATATGGACACAGGAAGGGGAACATCACACTCCGGGGACTGTTGTGGGGTGGGGGGAGGGTGGAGGGACAGCATTAGGAGATACACCTAATGCTAAATGACGAGTTAATGGGTGCAGGAAATCAACATGGCACATGGATACATATGTAACAAACCTGCACATTGTGCACATGTACCCTAAAACCCTAAAGTATAATAAAAAAAATAAAAATAAAAATAAAAAAATAAAAATAAAAAAGCAACTCTTGATTTAAAAAAAAAAAAAAAAAAAAAGAAGAGTATGGGCCAGGTGCAATGGCTCACACCTGTAATCCCAGCATTTGGGGAGGCCGAGGCAGGCGGATCATGAGGTCAGAAGATCAAGACCATCGTGACCAACATGGTGAAACCCTGTCTCTACTAAAAATACAAAAATTAGCTGGGCATGGTGGCGCTTGCCTGTAATCCTAGCTATTTGGAAGGCTAAGGCAGGAGAATCGCTTGAACCAGGGAGTCGGATGTTGCAGTGAGCCAAGATCGCACCACTGTGCTCCAGCCTGGTGACAGAGGGCGACTCTGTCTCAAAAATAAATAAATAAATAAATAAATAAATAAATAGTATGTGGGATGGGTGCAACCTTCTTTGGAAAATAAAATACATTCTGCTCCAGTAAAAAAAAAAAAAAAAAGAAAAACTGATTCTACAGTGTATATGGTAAGGCAAAAGACCTAGAATTGCCTCCACAGTAACTAAAGAAGAAGAACAGTGTTGGAGGACTTAATATAAAGCCTTAATATAAAGCTATAGAGATAAAGACAATGTGTTATTGCAAAAATAATAGACAATGCAACAGAATAGAGAGTACAGAAATAGACCCACATAAATATGACCATTTTATCTTTGAGGAAGAAGCAAAGGCAATTCAATGAAAAAAAGGATTGTCTTTTCAATAAATGGTGCTGAAACAGTTAGATAACCATATGTTAAAAGAAAAAAAAAGAACCTAAATTCAGACGTCATACCTTTCATAAAATTAATTCAACTGGATCCCAGACTTAAATGCAACATTCAAAATTATAACACTTCTAAAAGAAAACATAGGAAAATATCTGTGTTCTTGGGTTTAATGATGAACTTCATTTATAACACCAAAAGCACAACCTATGAAAGGAGAAATTCATAAGTTGGACTTTGTTAAAGTTAAAAATGTGTGCTCTGTGAAAGACACTGTTACAAAAATGAAAAGCCACTACTGGGAGAAAAATATTGCAAATATGTATTTGATAAAGGATTTAAATTCGAAATATAGAAAGAACACTTAAAAATCAACAATAGGAAAACAGACCAACTAAAAAATGGACAAAAGATCTGAACAGACACCTCACCAAAGATTATATACAAATAGCAAATAAATATATGAAAAATTGCTCAACATAATTTGTCATTAGGAAGTCACAAATTAAAACAACAAGATACCACTATATATCTACTATAATAGTTAAAATCTAAAAACTGATGATGCCTATTGCTAGCAAGGATGAAAAACAATATGAACTCTCATTCATTGCTGATGGGTACAACCACTTTGGAAGACATTTTGGCAGCTTTTTACAAAGGTAAATGTGGTCTTACCATATGATCTGATAATTGCACTCCTAGGTATCTACCTAATTGACAATTTATGTCCATGCAAAAACCTGAGTGTGAATGTTTTCAGAATTTGTATTTATAATCAGCAAAATCTGGAAGATGGTAAGAAATCCTTCAATAAATGAATGGATAAGCAAACTGCAATATATCCATACAATGGAATACTATTGAGCAATGAAAAAATGAGCTATAAACCCATGAAAAGACATGTATTAATCTTATATACACATGGCTAAGTGAAAGATACCAGTCTGAGAAGACTACTTACTCTATGATTCCAGTTATGTCACATTCTGTAAAAGACAAAAGTAGTGAGAAGATAAAAAGATCAGTGGTTAGGGGGCTCATACAACTGAAGCACCAGAGGTATTCCAGATCATTGAAACTATCCTCTGTATTACTCAAATAGCAGATATATGAGAGTTCGTCCAAACCTTTACAGCACAAAGGGTAAACCTTAAGGTATGAAAATTTAAAAATATAATTTAGGAGGTCAAAGGATACCAGGATAGCCTGCAGAATGTGACAAAGCAGTCTAACTGTATTAAAAATTTATGAAACAACTTCACAGAAAGAAGAGGGGACAAAAGGTGCTAACCCAAATAGCTTCGGAAGTAAGTGGAATATGTAAGACTAAAGGCAAAAAAAACTGTCATAAATATTGAACTCTTGTTGATAAAGTTGTTTCCCCTGCGAGTATGGGTTAACAATTCTGGTATCATATGTATAATGCAACAAATTAAAAAATGAATGACAGCTGAGAAAAGCCAGTTTTTCTCATTGTTGGGGTTGGAGATTACAGATGAGGAAGAGGAAGAGGCTAGAATTATACAGGTAGTAATAAATTAGCATTGTGGATGTTAGTATAAACTCATGTTGTGCATAATATAGACAGATGGTTACATATAGAAAAATATATTCATATATGTATATATAGATACATTTCCTTCTTTAATCAGCTGAGGTGGCCTTGAGGCAATGACACTCCCACAGCAGCAGGCATATCTAGTGTCCAAATGTTAGTTTGTTTGTTTTCTAATACAGTATCCAATAAGAGGAACCAGGGCTCCTTGGAGAAGTGGCTGATTCTAGAACTGGGACAGAAAATATGCAAGTTGAGCCTGGAGTATCTTTAGTCCCAGAAAGCTAAGGAAGTGCTCAAAAACAAAACAAAACAAAACAAAAGAGGTGCAACTATGTCAAATGGGCACAGGAGACAGGAGCGAACTGAAAAAATTTCTTCTAGTTAATAAGTGGGGTGAAGGAGGAACACTAAAATAAATAACGTAATATCAAATTAGAACCCAAAATATAAAATTAACATCCACTGGTCTACAGTGCTTATTGACAAAAATAAGTGATTGAAGAAATACATAAATAGGGGAGAAGAGACCAAACAATCTCACTGATAGAATTACAAATAATTTACATAGACATTGGACCCTCAAAAAGAGGTTGAGCATAACTCTCCATTCTTTAAGTGTCTGGGCTACACACAGTAACTTTCTTCCAGAGTACAGTGTGAAAAAAGGGTTAGTGGGGAAGAGTAACTTACAACAGAGAAACATAACAAACACTACCTCAGCCAAGTGATTAAGATCACCAAGGATGCTAAGTCATGTTGATAGAATGTATCTTCAATTTGATACAATTAAAATAGCACTTCCCATAACCCCAGTCCAATATATGAAAAAAATCAGACAAATCCCAATGTAGGGATATTCTACAAAATACCTGATTAGTCCTCCTCAAAACTGTCAAGGCCATCAAAAAACAAAGAAAGTCTGAGAAATTGTCACAGCACGAAGGAGCCTAAAGACACAGAAGATGTAACATGGTCTCCTGGATGGCACTCAGGCACAGAAAAAGGACATTAGGAAAAAAAAACAAAAAATACCTGAGGATATTATCTGAATAAAATATGGACTTTAATTAACAATAATGTATCATACTGGTTCATTAACTGTGACAAGTATACCATATTAATATGAGATGTTAAAAATAGGAGAAACTGTATGGAGGGTATTGTTCTGTAAATCTAAAGCTGTGTTAAAATTACATGTTTATTTTTTTAAATTGCACATAAAAGATTACTAATTCTAAAATATAAAATATTACAAATCGAAAAGAGAAAAACAACTCAAAGAGAGGGAAAGGCTATTAACAGGATATCTACAAGAGAGAAAATCCAAATGACCATAAAATTTAACCAACAAACCAAAAGAAGATACTGACCTTATCTAATAAAAATTAAAACATGATACTCTTTTATAACCATCAGTTTGACCTACAATTAAAAGAGTAAAAATATCCATTGCTTACAAGCATGCAGAAAAATGGACAATATCCTACATCGTTGAGTGAACTGTGATTGCTATGACCTTTAACAAAGTATGAATAATATCTATCACAATAAGAAACATACATACACCTTTATCTAGCAATTGTAGTTTCCCAATCTATCCTACAGCAATAAAAGCAACACAATGAAAATACATATGCATTGTTACATTGTAATGTTGTAAAACAACATTTTTAGTGGTGAAAAATTAGAAACAAACTTAATGTCCATCAATAGGGTAATGGTTAAATAAATTATGGTATATATAGACTGTAAAATATTATGCAGTTATTAAAAAGGGTATATGTCTATTAACCTAGAGAGATGCTATAAAGTTATTTTAAGTGATAAAAGAAAATTGTAGAGTAATATGTACAGTGTGATAGTATTTTTAAAACCCTTTCTATGTGCCTCTAAGTTTAAATATTTTTGGAAGCCTGCACACCTGGCTGTTAACATCAGTTATCACAGGAGGATGGAATGCAGCTGTAAATTTAATATCTTGTTAACACACACACACACACACACACACACACACACACACTAAAATAAAATAAAATAAAACCTCAAGCATGATTGCCATACGTTACATTTAGCTGTGGGTTGTTCAGGAAAAATGAATGGCAGAGCTGCAGCAATTGACTTACATGATTGCTGTCTAGCAGCATTTCTGTAACACAGTAAAATGAGAAGATATTCTCCTTGGGATCACAGTAACCTACTTTTTACATTAAGAGAAAAAGCACCAACGTGTTTATTTTTATCAGCGACCTACATGAGAGAAATGAGCCCAGGAAGTCTGTATTTGCTCTCATATAGGTGAGACTGCTAACTTCCTAGAAGTTGGGAAGAGTTCACACCAACTTTTGATAATTCAGAAAAATAGCATTTTAGAAAATAAAATGAAGTCCCACAAACATAAGTATCAAATCATTCACAGGGAAGACCCAAAACAAGAAATTCAGTTCAGGTGATGTTGGCAACCATGGGACATGTCTGAAACCAGTTCAATTAGCAAGAGTAGCAGGGTACATTGAAAAGACACAAACCCAACTGGATAAGTCTAGAAAGAAAAAGCCAGAAAATGGAAAATGTAGTAGAACATTTCAAAACTGTTCAATTTCTTCTACACACAACACAGTCAAAGCTTTATTCAGCCACACAAAGGAAAGATAGTATCTGAAGCTACTCAATCCAATCTTTTATTTATTTTTTTTTTTTTTGAGACGGAGTCTCACTCTCTCACCCAGGCTGGAGTGCAGTGGCGCGATCTCAGCTCACTGCAAGCTCCGCCTCCTGGGTTCACGCCATTCTCCTGCCTCAGCCTCTCCGAGTAGCTGGGACTACAGGCGCCCGCCACCACGCCCAGCTAATTTTTTATATTTTTAGTAGAGACGGGGTTTCACCGTGGTCTCGATCTCCTGACCTCGTGATCCGCCCGCCTCGGCCTCCCAAAGTGCTGGGATTACAAGCGTGAGCCACCGCGCCTGGCCCAATCCAATCTTAAATGTATGGCTATACTTACAATCAAAACACTGTTTAACACAAGCAGTGTCAATGAGTATGTTTTGACAGAAGGGAGGGAGGGAAAGAGGGAAGCAATTAAAAGTAAAGTTACAAAAGATAATGTTGAAAGCCTGCACTAGGGAAATAGCCATTTTTTATTTTAAAAAATTTTATTGATACATAGCAATGACATGTATTTATGGGGTACATGTGATATTTTGATACATTCGTACAATGTATAATGATCAAATTAGGGTAATTGAGGTATCCATCACCTCAAATATTTATTTCTTTGTGTTGAGAACATTTCAAATCTTTTCTTCTAGGTATTTTTTAAAATACAATCAATTACTGATAACTATAGTCACCTTACTGTGCTATCAAACACTCCAGCTTATTCCTTCTATCTAACTGTACTTTTGTACCCACTAAACAACCTCTCTTCATTCTCGCCCCCCATTTTTCCCAACCTCTAATAACCACAATTCTACTCTCTACCTCTATGAGATCTGTTTTGGCTCCCACATATGAGTGAGAATGTGTGATAAGGAATAGCTCATCTTTAATTTCAAAGACTATAGATATAGAAAGGCAGACCTTCTTGAGTCTTCATGGACTGGCAGAACAGACAGAAGGAAAATCATATAAATATTTATAGCCAACCTGGTTAACACAGTCTTGCAAATTGAAGGAAAAGATGTCCCAGCTGTAGTAAACCTATAGAATGAGAGTTTTATGAGCAATCTTGAGGCATATCCACTGGACTTTATAGTAAGTTCTCTAGATATATAAATACAAGACAAGATGCTAAAAGGAACAGATACAAAGGAATCCACATGCCAGATAAGGATATCAGTGTATTTCAGATTAGAGCTTCAGAAATATTGAGATGACAGGCAAGAGTCAGGCCTCAGAAGTGGCAAAATTATAGTGCTTTCTTTTGTAACCAAGTCTGTCACATGAAGGGTACATCTTAACTCCAAAGATGTCAGGAAGAAACAGAAAGTGTTTTAAAAGCTTACTTACACTCAAGGCATTTGCTGAAGCAAAATAATAAAGTAGAAAAGAATAATATGCTGTGACCAGACAAAACAAAAACATTAAGAGATTAGCAAATGTATCCACTCTGGCTTAAAGACCACTTTTGGCTCTTGTCATAGACCCCTCAAAAACGCTTTGAAAAAAAAAAAAAAAAACATGAGTTTTCCCTAGAAACGTTAAGCCTCCCTCAATGAGGTAATTTTGAGAGAAAAAGGATGTGGGGACAAGGCAGAATAATGGAAGGAGTACTGGAACAAAAGTGAGAAACCTTAGGTTCTAGTCTTGGCTCTACCCCTGATTCGCTGTGACACCTGGGGTTTTCTGTAACATTCTTTACGACATGAGAGGGGTGAAGTATCCCATTCCAATACTTTAAGTGCTATAACTGAAATGTGTTTCATTTTGCTTTAAATGGAAATTTACTTGTGCTTATGGTTCTGAGTTTGAGCCAGCCAGTTTCCCATATTTTCCTTCTGAAAATAAGGCTATAATAAAATCTTCATTACAAATTTTTGTAATATTTTAAATTCTTACCTGGAGCTGCAATGGTCTAGGCAAGTGTTTATAAACTTGTTTTACAAAGCACTTTGATCAACAGGCTGGTTACACAAAGACTGATATACAAAATAGAAAAGGGGGGCTGCATTGGTGAAGATAAGAGAAGCCAAGGTATGGAGAACAGGAACAAGGGCTACAAAAGGTCAAGTTCTGCTCACTCAACTTCCCCACTGTGTTTTTGGAGAGGCCCCTGTGGGCTGCTACTGAAGCCCTAAGATTCCTAAGATTAACAGTGAAAGTCAAGGTTCTGTGAGAGGTTTTACTCCAAACAAGTGATGTGGGCACACACATTTGGCAACAAAGGTTGAGGAACACAACTCTGTTTAAACCACTGTAAAACCTCCGTTTCTACAATGAGGGAACTAACACCATTTGGCCTTCAGTTGGTAACTATTAATCACAAATGCATATAAAGGACTGAAAAGGCCGCTACAGTACTCTGTTACAGTTTTCCAGGTTACCCCAAATGTGCTCATGTGAATTTTTTGTTTAGAGAACTATTAAAATGAAAATACTAACAAAAAACCAAAACCATGTGACAACTGCAGACCCACAAGAATATGCCTTTCACCCCATAGAGTTCCTCTAACCTCTTTTTGATTAAAACCGATTTCAGAAAGGGCAATGCAATCTCCATTTTCTTTCTCAGAAGTCTTTAAGATATATATTACATCTGTGAAAAGTCGCTTTACTGAATAACTGGCACAGACTTCAATGATGAATACATCAAGAATCTCAGCTTCAGCCCAATCTGTGCCTCTATTGGGATTCAGCTGCTTCTGGGCCTTTAGGGCGACCCAAGGGATTGCTCCCACCCACAGCCCACTTGAGGCCCGTTTGCATGAGTCAATTTGTAGGAAGTCTGGTGTGGAAGCAAGAAAGGCCTATACAAAAGTCAAAATATGGGGTAGTAAGCCCTGTGGATTTCTCTAAGCCATAGGAAGAGAGAGGTGGTAGGCCGGTGGTTCCTAAAGGCACAGGAGAACATCTAAATAAAGAAGTTTCTCACTCAGTCAATATTTATGGAGTGCTTACTATACATTCCATATATTGTTCCAGGCAGTGGCAATATAGCAGTGAAAGAGCCACGGTTTTCTGCCTCTGGTAGGAAGGAGAATAGTACATAAATAAGTTGTAAATCTTAACAAGTGCTATGAAGGAAATAAAGAAAGCATGTGGTAAGTGGGGACAACTTTGAATAAAATATAAAGGGAAGACCTCCACAAGGTGGGACATGGGAGCTGACAAGGAAAGATGAGAAAATGGAGTGAGAAGGAGAAAGACACTTCAGGAAACAGCAAGAACACAAGTCCTATGGCAGGAGAAAGCTTGGCACTTGCGGGGACCAGAAGGCCGGCAGCGTAGTGGGAGCCTATTGAGAGTGGGTGGTACAGCAGGACAGGCCAGGTTCCCTCCCACGCCACAAGGGTTTGCATTCAATCCTCAAAGCTATGGAAACCCATGGGATGACTTTAAACAAATAATTTATTTTACTTACTGCTTTAAAATATCACTCTGCTGTGAAAGGATAGAGTATACAAAGCAAGAGTGTGTAAAGGGAAAATAGAATTATCTTGCAGTCAGCCAGGAAGAAAATGATGGTGTCTGGGACCAGGGGTGGCAGTGAGAATGAGACAAGTAAATAGTTTCAAAGTTTATTTTGGAAATAGAATTGTTGATGGGTTGGTTATGGGAGGTAATGGAAAAGGCAAAATCAAGAATGACTCCTAGGTTTTAGCTTAAGTAATTGGATATATGGTGGTGGTTTAGGTAAGGGGTAAGGGAGAAGTTAGCACGATCTTAGGAGAATAATATGAGATGTTGACTAATATTACCCAAACATTAGCTGGAGATTTCCTAACTCTTAAGATCTAGGTAAGACAACCTCGAGATCTCAAATCTATAGCCTGGGAAAGAGTAGATTCCAAGATTTCTCTTTTTTCCCAAGGGCTTAGGATCTTACCATTGTCTTGTGTTTCTGCCTTCTGCGTCCTCACCTTCAACCTCCATTCATCCCTCTCAGCCTTTTCCCTATTTTCTTTTTTTTTTTTTTTTTTTTTTTAAATGTGTATGTGAGGCCAGGCATATTGGCTCATGCCTGTAATCCCAGCACTTTGGGAGGCTGAGGTGGGCAGATCACGAGGTCAAGAGATAGAGACCATCCTGGCCAACCAACACGGTGAAACCCTGTCTCTACTAAAAATACAAAAATTACCTGAGCGTAGTGGCACACACCTGTAGTCCCAGCTACTCGGGAGACTGAGGCAGGAGAATTGCTTGAACCCGGGAGGCAGAGGTTGTGGTGAGCCGAGATCACACCACTGTACTCCAGCCCAGGCAACAGCAAGACTCCGTCTCAAAACAAACAAAAAAAGTGTGTGTGTTTTCTTACCTGGTGTATTTATTCATATGGAATTGTATGTAATCTCACATAGTTGGCATACCGATTTCAACAAAGTACAATTAGTTATAAGGGATGCCTCAAAATACCACACTCTGGGTAAAAAACCAAAGATAATCAAGGCAATGCTATTATAATTAATACTTTTTAGAAATAGCTTCATAATATTTGAAATCATAAACTTTTCTACTTGTCAAAGCTTTGTTCCATTTTCTATATGATTTCATGTTTTTATTAGAGTCCTTTTCACCAAAGTCATATTGTTCTTAATATGTATAATATAGAAAAATATCTCTGATGTCATTTTAAGCCTAAATTATTGTTAAATGGATCGGAAAATAGTAGTGAGTACTTTATTTCATGCATCACTGTGCCACTGATGATCACTCTTATGTCAAAAGTGAACAATTTCCTCATATTACTGAACAATTTCTTCCCAATAAAGCAGTGATTCATGACAGTTCCTGATGAGAAGTGTGTGTCCTATTGTAATTCCTTCTTCATTCACCTGGTGCAGCATCAGCCAGAGGCCCAGGAACCAGAGAATCTGAGCTTCCTGTGACAGACTTCCAGGACAAGACTTCCTCTTGTTGAAGCTTGCCTCTCTCACCCACCAGGTTCATGAAACAAATCCACTCAAGCCTAGCCTTCTCTGAATTTTTATCCACCCACTTTAATAAAGATCTGGGGTCTCAGCCAGACCATAACCAGATTCATATTCTATTTATAATATGTATACATTTTAAATGAAAGCATATAAAACTGTCTTGGGGGATATTAAGAATGAATATGCACAGTATATCTGGTCTAGATTGCATCTTTTAACAAAAATATTTAACATACACCTGTAATAGACCAGAAATTCTATTTGCTAAGGATAGAGAAGAGTGCAAAATGGACATGGTCCCTATTGCTAGGTAGCTCAAGGGTCTCAAGGTCTTTATCATTTCAGCTGCAAGAGAAACCAACATACTTGACTTAGCCTGGGTCTCCTGTAAGCCTTTTAAACAATAAATAAAAGATAATGAAAGGTCTAACTGAAGCTCAATCAGTGGCCCTAGTTTCACAGCTTTTCAAGTGAAGTCTCATATTCAATGAAATAATCCATCTTAAGGTGTCCTGTACATGACCTTGTGCAACGTAGGCCCTGAGGAAGCAGGATTCATCCCACCTGTTTTTGGGGGATCCATTTAAACCAAGTTTTACTGTCCCTCTGAACTGGGGTTCTGCAAGATAATTAAGCTCTAATGTCCAGAGGCATCAGTTAATGGAGTGAATTAATTTCACTTCTATGCATCCAGAAGGGTACTACCTATGTACTACTCTCAGGAGACGGGAAAACAACTACCGAGGTCGTTTTCAGTAGTGCTTGCTTCTCTCATGAGAACCTCAGCTGAAGTTGAGAAAGGTTGGAGGATAGTATCGCTTTCACCTTCTGTTTTAAAAAGCAAGGTTAAATTGAGGGGAAAATCTAATTTGGTAAAGGCACAGACCCTAGAACAACAATAAAAAATAAACCAGAAGCCAAAAGGTCTCTAGAGAACTAAGGAAGCAAAGAGAAAAGTTAGACTCACTGAAGGTGAGTGCTCTAAGCAAAACATAACTGTGCAGAGTCCACGGCCGAGGAAACATCAATCAGACTAAAACCAAATACAGTGTAGTTAAAACGAAAATAAATGCTCCCGTTCACAAAAAGAGACAGACCAGAAAAGTTTAGAAAATATTATGCTTCTGTGTACTCCTCAGGGGGTTTCAAAACATTTGATACAACCTGCTAAATGCTCAAATACCCTGCAATGTTCTAATTACACGAAGGGAACAGGTCATGCCACTAAAAATCTCAAGACTGAGAAGTTATCCAGATGAGAAAGGTTTATGTCAGAAGTTAATTTGAAATTCCAAAAAGTGCTTAAAATAATTTATTTTAATTACTCAGTGTCTCTTTCCCAGACAGGAAATTACCTAACTCAAGGACATAGAAACTCATCATGACCTTATTCAAAGCTGACAAAGACACAACAAAAATTAATCTGTAGAGCTTCATTAATACTGAAGTTAACATGTAAATGCCTACATCCATATAGTTCAATTGCATGAGCAACACACGCAATAATTCATAATACCATATAATTCATATCATTACCAACAGGGTTTATCACAAATCGACTTTAAGCAAATGATATAAAAATTAGATTTATATTTAATGCACTATTGTAAGTTGCACCAATTGCCAGTGTTAACACTGGCAGCACTTGATGCCAAAAAAGCTTTTAAATGCTTGGAAGGAGAATGCTTTCCAAAACTGTTAGGAAAAAAATTTTTAAAGGAAATTGGGAACAAAAAAAGAGAGAAGAAACATTTTTTTCTCTTGTAATTTAATATTCTGTAGAAAGACCATAAAGCATACTCTAAAGAAAATATATTTGGACTTCTCAATCAAGGACAGATGAAAACAAACTGCTCTTCCCTCCTCTCTCCTTCACAATTCATCAGTACAACTAGGAGGTGTGGCTGGGGTGAAGTATTCAGCTTTCAGACACAGCAAGTGGTAACACTCGAGGATATTAGCTCATTTTCAGATGAATTTACATTTCATTTTTAAAATGAACACCACCTGTCTGAATTGTCAGGTAGATTTTTAAAATGAAATAAAATACAGTGAACAACAATAACAATGAAAGTTGATCCCTAAGAGTATCTTTCTTCACACAACCAATTACTGAATTTCACAATTTCACAAAAATGGTAATTTGTAATGATGCATCTAATAATCTCCTCTGGCCACGCTCTACCATTTAAAATAAATTCAGGTAAAATTATCAGAGGTGATTGCAAATAAAGCTGTCTATTATGCTCACCTTGATCTGTAACTTGACTTTTGATAATAATGCTAAGTTAGTCCAACATATTTTAAAGTCCTTGGACATTGAGCTGTTCAAATACCATTGCCAACGAAGATTTGGATCGCCCACATACTTATGCCCCTAACATACAAAAGTCATAAGTCAATAAGCCTTCAAAACATGGAAGACCTGTTTACTTCATCCTTGTTCAAGTAATTAGAAATGGTAGAGGCTAGAGCCCAAGTTCTGGGTCCCATTGAATTCAAAATATGACTTTCTAATTTCTAAGGTCATAATTTTGTGATCTTAACCTTTTTATACCTTAATTTTCTCACCTAAAAAGGAAAATAATATCTTCTGCATAGCGCTATTATAGAGATTAAAAAAGATGACTTATACAGTGTTTTGTACACAGTGTTTTTGTACAGTTTGTGGTACATGGAGATAAACAAATAACTATAATTATTGTGAAGAAATTACAGATTTTAGGATGCCCTAGTTTGAATACTTACAAATACAACAGCTACCTTGGTTTTAGGAACTATTTAAGATAGTTTACAAAGATATTTAAAGTATAAAGTCACTAAGTCAAAAAGTAAACACTAAAAAGAAAAAGGAAAAAAAAAGATGAGGTTTTAAAAATGGCAAAATATCAGAAAAGATGAGCTTTATCAGTTATATATAGATGAGTCCTAAGATGGAACAATGACTTAGGAAAATAAATCAATAATCAACTGATACTAAAGCAAGACAGAAATTTTTCCCAAGAGTTATTCAAAAGAGGACAACGAATGGAACAAAAACATCAACAATACCCTTATAAAAGATAAATGTCACAATCTATTTCTCAGTATAGCTTCCCCACAAATTGCAGCTACACATTTTTTTTTTTCAGAAGTCCCATACGAGCAACCACAAGCACTTTATGAGTTTGAGAAATTATTAATATAACAGACTTTGTGCTGAGTTTGTAAAGGAATTCCCAAAGGAACCTTTCCTGCATGGAGCAGAAATCTATAATTGTTACCCTATCAAACAATCACACACACTCTCTACTGATTCTTCTAAAAGAGGGTCTTCATGAGAAAGGAGAAAGCAGGTAATTTTTGAATGAATGAAGAACATTTCTGCAAAGAAAGCAAGAATCATACCAGAGATCATAACTGCAAGTACTCTGTAGAATTTAAGTTTTAACACCTCCTCATGCTTGTTAAAGTCTGTTTTCTCCTAGTAAGCAATATCAAAACCCTGAAAATGAAACGGACAACAAATTAGAAAGACTGCATTCCACACCACTGCCGGTTTGGAAAGGAAGAAAGGGAAGAGAGGGGAAGTCTGTGGGAGCAGACTGAAGTAGTCCCTGTGCCAGATATGTCCTGGAAAAGTTGAGCAGATGGCTAAAAAAAGATACAGAAATACCTCATAGAAAGAGAGAATGATAATATCTGACTGTTATTGAGTGCTGAGCACTTTAAGCTGAGTGTATCATTTTAAGTTTACAACAACCTTATGAGGATAGTACTATAATTATACCCTTTATGCAAATAGGAAAACAAACACAAAAATGTTAAATCATTTACTAGCATTTCCACAGTGCTTGCAAATACTAGAGCCAGGATTCAATGTCAGGCAGGCAAACTCCAAAGCCCTTTGACATTGCTGCACATTAGATGAAAAACCCACTCACACATCTGATCCAATGTCTCACTATCTGAGTTAGCTTTGAACTTTAAAGAGCTAACCTTTAGATGCCTGCTCCATCACTGAGAAAAATTATTCAGGTCACTATAGATAGGAAGTTACAGTTATTCATATCTACCCATGAAATATGACATTTATGGAGTTCTTAATCACTGGGCTACTGACCCAACAGTCACTCTTTAAATTTACGGGGACTTTAGACACCATTTAAAATGTTAAGCAAAAACCTATCACCAACTTAAGGAATACATCCCATGACTGCTTTGCTCTCAAAGGCTGCAGAATCTTCCTAAGCAACAGGCTTAGAATAATCTACATAGAATCAGAGTCTCATTTGGTAAGGTATGGGCAGTTATGATACACATAAACTGTTCTTGTGGGTTAAGATATCTTTGCCCCAACCAAGTGGTAAAATTTTGTTCTAAGAATTGGGCTACTCTTTTAAAAATTTAATCAAGGGAGAAAAGAAGATAACCATACAAGACTAGTCTTTAAAGTCTACTGCTGTCCTATTCAAATATCATAAGACAGGGTAAACAAGGTGGACATAAAATGGTACTGAGATAACTTTCTCATTATCTTCAACACAAATTATTGTGCGATAGTTGCTATAACCCTCAGTTCTGTAAAAAAATTTCATTGTTTTGTTACCACTCTTACTAACTTATCTAACATTTATATGAGAACAATGTTTAAAGTGTTGGTCATCACTATTAAGAAATATGGGTACAGACTACTATCAATTTGCTTATTAAGTAAATAACTATGTAAGAAGCTCATCCTATGACTATAACAGGCACATCCTACAGGATAGGAATTAATGAAAGGAAAATGGAACAAAGTAAGGTCCCTGTCCATAAAGGGTTGATACATTAAGATGAAAAAAATCAGAAGTTATAATGAATTACAATTAAATCTGAGTCAACCATATAGTTGGATGTGTTTCAAGATTTTTAAAATCAGAGAGTTTAAAAAGAAGAATAAAAATGCTTGAAATTTTTAGGTTAGATCATTTAGAGAAAAATAAGTATAACAGAATTCAACTGTCTTAATAAAAGTTTCTGAGGGCATTAATAAACTCTGTCTTAGAGCTGGGCATGGTGGCATGGACCTGCAGTCTCAGCTATTCAGGAGGCTGAGGCAGGAGGATTCCTTGAGCCCAGGAGTTTGGGCTGCAGCGCACCATGATCTCACCTACAGATAGCCACTGTGCTCCAGCCTGTGCAACATAGCCAGACCCCATCACTGAAAGAAGATAAAATAAAACAAACAAAAATCCAAGCTCTATCTCTGCAATAAAATTTAGGAAATGAAAGTTTGATCTGAGCAAACATAAGGACAGCCTTAATGATTGGGATGATTAAATTTTGGTGAAAAACAGGACTTTTCCAGATCTAAACTCTGAAACATCAGTCAATTAAATATTGACCATCTTTTTGACGGAACCAACTGCAAAAATTGTGTATGGAAACAAGAGGCAACTGAATAGAACCTCAGGCCTTGTGATGCTAAAAAGAGAATGAGAAAGACCATAAGATAGGCAAAGCAGGGGGAAAAAAAATCTAAGCAATTTTAAGGAACGATAGGCCATTTCTTTCTAATATGTTTGCAGACCTTAAATAAGTGTTTTAATGTAAAGGTTTTCATTTAATATCAGTTCTCAATTCTCCTACTCGGGAGTTTAACAGTAGTGCATTAGTATAATTGAGAAGGCATTTCCATCTTGTTGAATTTGCTGTTAAAACTATTTTGCAACGTGGGTACATACCAACCTTCAGGTGTACCCAGTAAAAAGCCAAACTTGGAATGAACCAGCAACTGTTTTGCTAATCTATCAAGCAAACAATCCTCAAGTAGATAGCCCTGAGTTGACTTTTCCATCAGGCCGAACTTCAATTTCGAAAATAGCTACTTAAAATAAAGCCTTAAAATGCATGCCAATAATGTAAAGGTGTCAGACGCTTTACTTCTGAGTTCCACATCATGATTTTGTTTTAACCCTGTCAATCAACAAGCCTTCAGGAAGACAATTTTTTATTAGACATTAATAACGTGTTCATTATGCCCACCACATGGTTAGTAAAAAATGGAGAACTGGCCTAGGTGTCCGAGTAAATAACGATGAAAAACGATCACTTAAACTTTTGGTTTCCATGCCTCCTAATTTCAAAGAGATGTGGTAAGAACGTGATAAAATAATGGATATGAGTGTTTCTCTTGATGTCATTCAAATTTAAGAAACTATTATTATAAGCCTAATACGTGTATCCTAAGAACCTCTCAATGGCATAATAATGAGAATAGAACATATCAAAGAGACCATTGATGCGTTTCTATAGGTCAAAAAACTAGAACACAATAAAACAACAACAACAACCATCCCATTAGTTCAGTTAATTCACATTAAGCATGTATAGAGTGCCTACTACATCCTGAACATTGTGGAGATATTTCCTGTGCTCTGGGGATAGAAAAGTTAATAAGAATAGTACTGAATTTGGGAGCTTACAGTTGTTCCACTGACTATAAATGCATATTATCTGATAAATAATGAAAATGATCACACTGTATGAGCTGGACAGTTACTTTATTTGACCTCATAAAGCAGACATAAAATAAAAATACAAAACTGATGCTGCCATCTGAATATCCACTAAACATCCACATAACAAATTTCACTTCTATAAATATATCAGCTTGAAAAAAACAAAAAGCAAACCCAAAACAAAATAAAACAGTAAACTCTTGCTTTCAGTTTTTAGATAATTATCTTATTTCTTCAATTGATATGTGCACATGAAGTTTGGGAATAAACTCTCTACCCTATTAGACACATGGATGTAACAGAACCACCTCCAGCCCAAAGTGGTTATGATTTGAATAGCAGGTCTCAAACAAGTTCAACTTTACCTTAACTGGAATTTATCTAACTCAAATATTGCCAGTGCCATTTACTATTTTTATTGAATAGAAAAAAGGCTCAAAATAAATTTGGACTATACTCTTGGGGGTTGGGAATTCACAAATCCAAGGAAGAAACTTTTGGTTCCAGAGTTGAGTTATAAAGGAAAAAAAGTATCTCAGCATTTCAAAACTTGCTCAGAAAGGAAAAGTTATCTTTGCATTATAAAGAAGTTCAACACAAGAAGTATTCTCTCAAAGTGTACAGCAAAATTTTACTCTACTTCTGATAGGAAGAACACAAATGCGTGTTTGAAGCTAAAAAGGGAGTTTCTCAAAACTTGTATTTTTGCCTTTGTGATTTTTTTCCTAACTAAATTGAAACTGACCAATGAGATTTTGAAAGAACTCCATTGTTCAACAGTATCCTATAATCACAGAAGTAGTTCTCACTAATCACTGAAATAGCTTAAATAATCAGAAATTACAATCAATACCACTTGAAGCCCTGCCAACCTAAAAGACACGATTTTGCAGTGGAAAAAGAAAATTAGAATGCTTAATTGCAGAAGGAAGAAAAAATACTCTGACTGAAAGAATTAACTAAATTTGGATTAAAATTATATTTATTTTTTGTCACAATACCACAATCATTTGTTTCAATCAAGAGCAGGGGTGGGCAGGGGGTGGGTGGAGAAAAGGAGAGAGAGATCAAAGCACCTTGCTTAGTAATAGTCCTTTCCTATGTCTCTTTCCATCCCAGGAGTGTCCCTAGGAACATTGCATTGCCAGCCCATTTCTCACTGACCCAGCAAGCACACACAAATTTTCCTATCCTGGAAATCTTTGCCTCTAAGAGAACTAATAACATGATCCCATTGCACTTACACTTCAATTGAACTTGCAAATGAAATTTGCAGACTAGGATGATCAATTGTATTTCTTGGCTTGATTCAACTTCAGAGCCTCACCGCCAAAATGCTGACTGTGTAAACTCACTGAAACTAATCTGAGCCTTTCTTTAAGCAAGTTCTATCCTGATCAAGTTGCTTTTTTTTTTTTTTTTATCAAAATGAATGCAAGCTCAAATACTGGGTGGAGTTAGCCCCTATGATTATTACAAAACACTTATCAACCAGAGTGAAACTATGAAAGGATTAGATCCTGAAGACTGTCCTATGTAATAGTCCTAGCAGCCAGGGACAACAACAAAAACAAAATTTATTATGTGCCTATTCTGTGCCATACACTGTGCTTGATCTTAAGAATATAAGTCAAATAAAACAAAAGTGCTCCCCCAAAGCCACATCATTTATTGAACAAATTAATGTGCCAAGCACTATTTTATATGCTGAGGCTAACAGCAGTGAACACTACGCCCTTTTGAAGCTTACATTCCAGTGAGCATAAACAGGCACTCTTTTAAAAATCAATAAGAAAATCATGTGGTATTTTAGATGGTGATAAAAGTCTATAAAATAAAATTTAAAATAAGCTGGGAAATGGGTAGATAATGCCTACAGTGGGAGAGTCTTGACTTTTTAAACAAGGTGGCTAGGAAAGGTCTCACCAAGTACGTGGTATTGAAACACGAGTGAATATCACCTTTGATATGAAGGTGGAGGTGAGGGAGTAAGCCAAAGTGGCTATCTGGAGTAAAAGTAATTGAGGCAGAGGGAAAAGCCAGTGAAAATGGCTTAGGGCAGGATTATGCCTGGCCAGAAGGACCAGCAAGAAGATCGGTATAGCAAGGAAGCAGAAAGAAATAAGGTCACAAAAGTTTATATATATATGTATGTATATTATTATATATATGTATATTATACACATAGAAAAGTGTTTGGCACATTAATATATATTATATATGTATATATTATATATGTATATATTATATACGTATATTATATACATACATATGCTTTGATCAGTGAGGAGGCTATTACGATATTCCAGGCAAGAGATGATGGGGAAGGGACAAGGGCAATAGCAGGGCACAAGGTCAGAGCCTGAACATATAAGTTAGAGCTCTCTGATTATATGCAACAGAGAACCATTCTACCAAAAGAAAAAAAAACTCACAGAATATTGGTGAATCTCATGAAATTGACAGGGAATATAGAAAACCAGACTTGGGAACAGGATAGGAGCAAGGCCAGGGATTACTTACAGGGCAGTATCTCTGGAATGCATGAGCTCCAACTGCTGCTTCTGGCTTTGCACCGTTCCACTCAAGATTGAATTAACCAGGAAAATCCAACTGAGAGGTGACAGCCTGCTGGCGGTCCTCACAGCCGTGGCTCGCTCTCGGCGCCTCCTCTGCCTGGGCTCCCACTTTGGCGGCACGTGAGGAGCTCTTCAGCCCACCCCTGCACTGTGGGAGCCCCTTTCTGGGCTGGCCAAGGCCGGAGCCGGCTCCCTCAGCTTGCGGGGAGGTGTGGAGGGAGAGGCACGGGTGGGAACCGGGGCTGCGGGCGGTGCTTGCGGGCCAGCGCGAGTTCCGGGTGGGCATAGGCTCAGCCGACCCTGCACTCGGAGCGGCCGGCCGGCCGGCCCCACCGGCCCCGGGCAGTGAGGGGCTTAGCACCTGGGCCAGCAGCTGCTGTGCTCAATTTCTCACCGGGCCTTAGCTGCCTTCCCACGGGGCAGGGCTCGGGACCTGCAGCCCGCCATGCCTGAGCCTCCCCCTCCACCCCCCTCCATGGGCTCCTGTGCAGCCTGAGCCTCCCCAACGAGCACCACCCCCTGCTCCATGGCGCCCAGTCCCATCGACCACCCAAGGGCTGAGGAGTGTGGGCACACGGCGAGGGACTGGCAGGCAGCTCCACCTGCAGCCCCAGTGCGAGATCCACTGGGTGAAGCCAGCTGGGCTCCTGAGTCTAGTAGGAACTTGGAGAACCTTTATGTCTAGCTAAAGGATTGTAAATACACCAATGGGCACTCTGTCTGTATCTAGCTCAAGGTTTGTAAACACACCAATCAGCACCCTGTGTCTAGCTCAGGGTTTGTGAATGCACCAATCGACACTCTATATCTAGCTACTCTGGTGGGGACTTGGAGAACCTTTATGTCTAGCTCAGGGATTGTAAATACACCAGTCGGCAATCTGTATCTAGCTCAAGTTTTGTAAACACAGCAATCAACACCCTGTGTGTAGCTCAGGGTTTGTGACTGCACCAATCTACACTCTGTATCTAGCTACTCTGGTGGGGCCTTGGAGAACCTTTATGTCTAGCTAAGGGATTGTAAATGCACCAATCAGCGCCCTGTCAAAACAGACCACTCGGCTCTACCAATCAGCAGGATGGGGGTGGGGCCAGATAAGAGAATAAAAGCAGGCTGCCCCAGCCAGCGGTGGCAACCCGCTTGGGTCGCCTTCCACACCGTGGGAGGTTTGTTCTTTCGCTCTTTGCAATAAATCTTGCTGCTGCTCACTCTTTGGGTCCACACTGCCTTTATGAGCTGTAACACTCACCGCGAAGGTCCGCAGCTTCACTCCTGAGCCAGCCAGACCACGAACCCACCAGAAGGAAGAAACTCCGAACACATCCAAACATCAGAAGGAACAAATTCCAGACACGCCACCTTAAGAGCTGTAACACTCACCGCGAGGGTCCACAGCTTCATTCTTGAAGTCAGTGAGACCAAGAACCCACCAATTCCGGACACACAACTTTCCAAGCTTAGGTCACATGCCCATTTCTTGGCTCATACCCAACAGTAGAAGGTGAGAATCAAGGGCTTCTCTAGCAAGAGCCCAAAGCAGTTTGATTCATTAGCCCCAGTTCCTCAGGACTGCCCTCAGTGGGAGAGAGCGAACACCCCAAAAGGAAACCTGGATGCTAATAGGAAGGAAGAATGAATGCTAAGAAGCCTAGACTAGGAAGCTATTTATGTTCTTTAGATACTATTTGCTATCTAGTGGATAAAGGCAGAATTATAAGTGAAAGATATCTCGGAATAAAATGTGTTTCACAAATTGACCCATACTTTTCAGTAAAAAGATACTGGCGATGTCCAGTTGTCATCTTACCCTCTCTAGATATAAACATAATCTTGGTTCTTACCAGACTGCCGTGGAGATTATTTTGCTGCTGAACGGTCAAAGTTTTTGCTTGAAAGGCCTTAAATCTCTAGGTATGCCATTTTGAAAAATATTTAATTTGCTTTTTAGGCCTATGTAATACATAACACATATCTACTACACCTTCCTCTCAGAAGAATCAAAGGAAGTATATTTTAACTGGTTCACAGATGAATAACCTTGTGACATTCTCACTATAAACAGCTGAATAAAGGTTCAAATATGTCATCTTAAATCATTCTTTTCACTTTCTTTAGTTTCTTTCCTTTGAACAGAAAATATATATGTGAAAACATAAGTCACTCATTCTTTTAGTAACAGAATATGCAAACCCTCCAGCTCATATCTCCAGGGTACAAGCTGGTGATACGAGCCTCAGACCTTCCAAACAAGCACCTGCTGCTCTGATCTAGTCAATTTTGCCACTTAGGAATGCACATCTAGAGATCCCAGGTCTTCCCATTTTTTAAAAGAAGCTGGGATTCCAGATTTTTTTAATGTGAAACCTCTAGATTTTAAATGCTGGAAACTTTGGGGTTTGGGTTGTTTTTGTTTTTACTTCTGTTTTAATTTTTGAACACCATGCTGAAAACTTTTTAAAAATTTTTTCAACTCTATATAGGTCAAATAAAACACCTAAGTGTGACCTCTCTGGTCTCCATTCCAAATACCTTCAAGGTGTGATCAGACCTCAATAGAGATCCCTAGACTTCTTTTGCCTATTTCCAATAATAACAACACAATCCTTTTTTCCCCTCATGGGAACCAGATTAAGTCTATGGCAAAGACATATGATTCTCTGATAATTCCCATTATAGTCCAACTGCAGGCACAAAATGATGCATGCATTTAGAGCAATTTAAAAATGACATTTTCCAATGAAGATACGGAAGTACCCTGGCTTGCTGCTCTCTGTATAATGTCCAGTACCACAAGGGAGTGTTGTAAAACTAGTTAGGGTGAGATTGCCCTGCTGATTGGAGCAGCCCATGAGAAACACACGAACTTAGCTAAAAGAGTCACTTAAGCAATGAAGTAACTGATGCTAAGAAAAAAAAAAAAAAAGTATGCTGAAACAGTACCTCAGGGGAAAAAGCCACAATTAGAAAGAAGGCTCTTGTTAATTTTCCCAGCCCCAGCCTTCTTCCTCAGCCTGCCTTCCTAGTTCTTTTAGATGGATTGGCTTCTTTAAGTCAACTGAGCACCATGAACACCAGGCCACGAACACAATGGACCAAAAAAAAAAAAAAGCAAATTTCCAAAAGCAGTTGAGAAGAAATTTTTATGGAATGTGCTCAGAGAATTGGTTAGTCAGTAGACATTTATGTAAATATTTTTAAGGTATTTATAAGTGACCTAACCCAGACAACAAGGCTTCCTTTTGCATTTTTTGCTCAGCACAGTGGAAGCTTTATTCACAAACTCTATGTGAAAGAAACATATTTTTCCATCCCATGGCTAAGTATCTGTAGAATCATTTCCTTTCTACAATGCAAACTTGGCCCATGGCTTATCCACTTACTCAGGTGAATGGCAAACCACAATTGGGAGCGGGAACAATGGGGCACTGCCCTGAGAAAGTGCTTTTTGCCTTCTCAAAGGATTCACAAACATTAACCAATTAATTGGTAGGTGAAGTTGGCCTTAAAAAAAAAAAAAAGAGAGTGAGAAAACTACAGCTGAAGAGATTTCAAAGCTTTCTCTACAAAGGGATTCAGTGTCTAAGTCTGAATTGGAACTTGGACCTTCCTAACATTAGCAGTTCAGAGATTCAACTCAGGTAAACATTTGAAAGGTCAGCTGTTCATCAAATACTTTTCCAACTACAGCAAACGTATCCTTATTAAGTTTCTTTTGCGAAAGTTCCAAGGTGCTGAACACTCATCCATTGCCACCAATAATTAACAATTCCAAACAACCTAAAGACAGAGAACTTTTTGTAGGCATTTTGAAATTTCAGACTATCTTAGAAACAGGGGATGTGGAAGTGGTAATTGGCAAAAGGCATGCTAGGAAAAAGAACATCAGGCTGAAATTTTTTCCCAAGATTGGTTCTTCCCTTTTTCAAACAGATTTGCAGAAATAAGAAAATGGTTTGTCCTTTCAAATAAAGAGTTGGTGCTTCCTGGAAATGGGCAGAGAAGTAAAAACCAAGCAAAACAATATCGTTTGGTCTAATATTTAAGATTCAACAAAACTTGGAGGCATAAATGGGCACTACAGTCATTCCTTATTCTATCCAGTTAACTTTGCTTCAAACATATCTGCCCAGAGTTTAATGACTTTAAAAAATTACCTGAAGTTCATATCTACCATAAGTTATTTCCTGCACATTCTTTCTGCACATCCGACGTGTGGAAAAAAGGACAAGCCTAATTTAAACCATACCATTTATTGTTGAACTTGAGAACTGAACAGCTACCAGCTTTAAAAGGTTTCCCTGAGTCTCACACCCACACACTATTTTATACTAGTTTCTACATGGCCATGGTTAACGTGACAGGGTTATGTGATGAGCTATGTGGTACATCACCAAGAAGAGAGGACTCTTGTGAAAGCAGGGTTTAAATCTCTATGTCGGATTCAAAATTAATTTGAAATAAATGGTAGACGTAAATATAAGAAACTATTAAACTTCTACAATAAAATATCTGTGACATTGGGTTAGGCAAAAATTTCTTAAGCAAGACACAATTAGCACAATAAAGAAAAAAATAGGTAAAATGAAGTTAATCAAAATTTAACATTTTTGCTCTCCAAAGACACAATTAAGGAAATGAAGCCATTGGAAAGCAGCAGCCAGGGCTGCTCACCTCCAAGGCCGAGATCCTTAACAAAGGTTTCAGGGTGACCAAGACATGAGCAAGCCAGGGTACAGCCACCACTGCCACCCCACCAAGCATACAAAGTTCAAGCTGCCATGTGGAAAGTAGTCAAGAAGGAATGAGCCTTCTATGCATAATAAAACCTCATAATTTAAAAATAAAATAAAAATGCAAGCCACAAACTCTGAGAAAATATTTGCAAACCATATATTTGACAAAGAGCTTGAATCCGGAATGCTTTTAAAAATACATACAACTCTGTAGAAAGAAGATACACAACCCAATTTTTTAAAAAAGTAGGCTAAAGATTTGCACAATGGCATGCAAATGAACAATATGCAAATGATGATATGCAAATGAACAATAAGCCTAAGAAAGATGCTCAACATCATTACTCATCAAGAAAATGTACATTAAAACTACAACAAGAATGACCACTAAACATCTACTAGAATAGCTAAAGTTAAAAAGACTGACAATATCATATGTTGCCAAGGATAAGAACAACCAGACTCTTAATATATTGCTGGGGAGTGCAACACAGTATAGCCACTTTGGGAAACAGTATGGCAGACCCAGCAAACCACTTCTAGGTATTTACCCAAGAGAAATGAAAACATATTTCCACACAAAGAATTTTACATGAATACTCATAGTAGCATTATTGATAATTGCCAAATACTGGAAATAACCCAGATGCCCATCAACTGGTGAGTGGGCAAACAAATCAGAGTATAGATATGACATGAAATACTACTTATCAATAAGAAAGAAAAAACTACTGATCAAAACAATAAGACAGATGGATCTCAAAAGCTTTATATTAAGCAAAACAATCCAGACTAAAAAGACTACCATATTGTATGATTCCATGTATATGACAATCTGGAAAAGGTAAAACTATAGTGACAGAAAGCAAATCAATGGTTGCCTGGAGCCAGAGGTCAGGAGAAAGGATAAAATGCAAAGGGGCACAAAGGCTACTTTCTAGAATAATGTAGTTTATCTACATCTTGATTATGGTAAAAGTTATAATAGCTACATACAATTACCAAAATTCATTAAACTGTATACTTCAAAGAGAAATTTATTTTATGTAAATCATACCTCAATAACGCTAAAAAAAAAAAAAAAAAAAAAAAAGAAATGACCATGTCAGGAAGTCTTCATGTCCTCCTGTTGTTCTACAAAATCTTGCTCTTTAAAATAGTCTGGGTACTTCACAATTTCCTAACAGATTCGAGGTGTCCTTTCAGAATGAACCCATTAAACATTGTGCATCTGTGATGTGTTTTGATATTGTTTTAGGTCAATAAGACACATCAGAAAACTGTAACAATGATTTGACTTTCTCCTTAGTCACCTTCAGAACACCATTTCTTAAAGCAGGAAGACCACATATAAAGCTGGTATACTCACAGTGTAATGCAATTCAACAAGCCTTTATTGAGTGAGTGTCTGCTGCCTTGAACTCTGGAACCAGACTGCTATTAAATTGATTCTAATTACAGGTCTACCACTGAATAGTATCACCTTGGACAAGTTACTTATCTGTGCTTCAGCTTCCCCATCTATAAAATGGAGGTAACAGCCATGCCTACCTAATAGGGTTGTTCTGAGGATTCAATGAGCTAATTCATTAAAAGTGCTTAGAACAGAGCCTAGCCCATAAACAATCACCTTGCCTTTATCATTAGTTGTGTAGTGCTAACACTATACAGAGGGATAAGACAGGGTTTGTTTTTGTTGCTTGTTTTGATGAGCTCACAGTTCAGCAGAGAGAAAGAGAACGAATAACAACATATCACAAGGAACACAAAGAGAGATATGTTTAAGTACTGTTGAGAGCACAGATGTGTGAGCAACTTCATGGTGGTAGTGGGGAGCTTGTCAAGGACTTACAAAGAGCAACTAAGTTTTGGAGGAAAAAAGGGAGTTCTTCAGACAAGAAAGAATGCAAACAATAGTTATGATCATGTACTAAATATCTGTTAAATGCTATACACTCTGCTATCTATATATTTTACATGGGCCATTTCTCTTGTAATTGTTGCAATAACCCCATGAGACAGATACTACAGAACCCATTTTACATATGAGCAAACCGAGTGTAACACATTGTGAGTTGCTTGAGGTCACACAACTAGTACATACCTTAAACAAGAATCCAAACTGACTCAGAAACTTGAGCAGAGAAAACAGCATTGCAAAGCATGTGGCTAGTTTTGGGAAAGTGGAGAGCTCAATGTGATTAGAACACAGATCAGTCTAGAAAGATGAGGTCTTAGGGGTCCTGCAACCAGTAACTGTATCTTAGACAGGGAACTCCATTACGCTTCTCCCAGGCAGAAAGCCTCTTATGGCCTGCTGCTTCCGTGGGTATTATTTAGTAAGCATAGTCTTCCTTCACTAAATCATGAAATCAGCAGTAGAGGTTTCTTAACATGTGGTTCAATTATCATATGTGTCAGAAGTCCTGGGAAATTTGTTAGAAATATAGATTTTCAAGGTACCACACAAGTCTATAGAATCAGAACCTCTTTGACCCCTAAACACTCCTTTTTAGTAACCTTTTCAGGAGTTTCCTATATACACCAAAGTTTGAGAGCCTCAGTGGTGGCAGATTTACTCAGAACTCTTCCTCTCAGGGCTCCAAGAGCTGAGCTCTCAAACTTCAATGTACATACAAATTCCCTGGGAATCCTTTTAAGAATCAGATTCTGATTCAGTGGGTTGGAGGGATAAGAGGACTGAATTCTGCCAGGTGTTGTAGACATTGCTGGTCCACAGACCACTCTAGGGGTCACAGGGTTGTAGAATATCCCACCCAGATTTCTTCTCTGCTTCTGCTATCTCTCCTGCTCTTGTTTGTCTCCAGAATACTTTTCCTTGACCAGGTTTAGTGCACCTTAAAACAACCTTCTATTTACTTACTGCCTAAAAATGTTGTACCTTTGCCGAGAGAAGATGATCAAACTGTTTTTATTTTCATACACTCATTGTTGAAAAATGGTACTTTAAAAAACATGTTTCTTGGCTCTCTGAAATTCTAGAAGAGCCTAAGAGGTCAGGCTAATAGTATAAAAAAACAGAGGGACTGATGATGACAAAAGTGTGAAAAATGAACTTTCTTTTCTGATACAATGCACATAGTCATCCGGATCTATTAACATTTTCTTCAACACACTCTTTTAAATAACATAACGAAACTAACAGCCCGGCCATCTCTGGAGTCATCAAGGATTGACTAAGGAGGAGTCTTAGTCAGAATAAATCTCCTTATTTAGAACTTAAAAACCTGAGCTCTCTGGTCTCCTGTGCAGACATGCTCTGGAAGCCTCTCCTTACTGGCACTCCTGCAAGGAAAGAGCTGTGTGCAACCAGCTGCCAAGGCTTCAGCTCCCTGGCACCAGGCAACGGCAAAAGCCACTCCAGCTGAAAGGCGTCTTTTGCCCTCTGGGTGAGAATGGCTGCTTTAGAAAATGGCCTTAAGTTCCTAATGGCACTAAGTTCCTAATACTTTTTTTTCTCTGAGCTATCATATTTTCAAAGCATTAATCCTTGCAAAGGTGCAAGACTTCCACTTTATATTTTGCAGTGCATTTCCTCATGTGTGTTTACTAACCTGGACTCATTCCTGGCTTTGCAATTCAGTTACTTTATCTTGTGGTTCAACCACTTCTGTTTGTTGTTCCCACTTAATTCAGATGAATTAAATAGGCACTTTCAGGAAGGGGTTGGATTACCCACTCTATATAAAATAGACAGGCCTGCATGCCAAGGGTTACCTAGAGACAATTTATTTGATTTGGTGCATTTTAGGTGAAGGACATAATTTGGTCTCAAATTCCACATCTTTGCCCTGAAGTCTTAGTTCTAAGACTAAAAGAAACCACCAATCCAATTTCTAGCCTGCTGTTAAGAAGCATTCTGTCAATGTAGAGATAAATCTATACTTTGAAAACAAAACTTAAGACTTTCTTTGGTACTTAATAAGCCCTTCTAGATGGGATCAACCATCTATGGGAGAAACCAAGGAGGATTCTAAACAAATTTGGGAAATACAGATGGTCCTTGACATAATTTTTTAACTTCGCTATGGCGCACAAGTGATGTGCATTCAATAGAAAGAGATATGATATTCTCTCTCTCCATCTCTGGCCATGCTGGACAGCAGCATTGAACCACAGTTCCCAGTCAGCCGCATGATCATGAGGGTAAACAACCTACACTCTACATTGTACTACGTTGTCACATGATTTTGCCCAACTGTTGGCTAACATAAATGTTCTGAGCACATTTCAGCTCATCATAGCTAGGCTAAGCTATGCTATTTGGTAGCTGAGGTGTATTAAATGCATTTTCCATTTATACAATATTTTCAACTTAACAATGGGTTTATCAGGATGTAACCCATTTGTAAGTGAAGGAACATCTCTAAATATAGTTCAGTTTTCTCTCATTTCTGCTTCCCTCTCTTTCTGCTTCCCTCTTCATGACTTACCCCAGTTATTCATTTAATATTTTTTCTTTAATAGCAACTATGTATTATACACAGTTTGGATCTATATATGTAACTTTAAATAAGTCAAATACAGTCCTTGCTCTCACAAAATTTATCCTCCTAGTGGAGGATATGGGAGTAAGCAATCATAATATAATAGGTTCCACTTTTGATTTACAGTAATTGCCAACCAATCCCTGCCATGATTTGATGTTTACTTTCACTCAGTAGCTTCGAGTTTACAAGGCTGGTTATTACTTCCCAGGCAGGATCACTATGCCTACAATTTGTGTAGTTGCTAGGGGACAAAATGGGGTCCTGAATTAGGTAATATATTCCCACTGGCTTTCCCCAGACACACCTCTCAGAATATTAATAATTGAGAATATATTAACATATTATTATTGATTGAATATTAATAATTGAGAATTGGTAATTTAGAATATAATTGAATATTAATAACAGAATATATTAATAATTGAGTCCATTTTTCTTATTGTATAAAAGAAGCTTTTATTAAACTAATAATGTAAATAGAAAACTACTCATTAACATTTCTAATTATAAAAAACTATATAAAATATATATAGTTTTAAAACTACATAAAATAAAGTTTAAAAAAATGCACAGCTGGGTACAGTGGCTCATGCCTGTAACTCCAGCATTTTGGGAGGCCAAAGTGGAAGGACTGCTTGAGGTCAGGAGTTTGAGACCAACCTGGGAAACATTGCAAGACAAATTTATTTACTTACAAAAATAAACAAATAAAGCAAATCCATATAAATAAATTGGTGCCTTCCAACATTTAACCCTGACTCCCATCAGTACTTGTTTAATATAGCCTTGCTTCTTAGGTACTGTGACGTTGTGACATAATAATAAATAAATATTTGGTCTTTGTCCCCAGTTCCTGGCACAAAGCTTCAAAACACTAGCAATTTCCTGAGTAACAGAAGTGAAAGCAGCATCTTTCATTGTTCATAATAAGCCACTTCCAACCACACCTGAGTTTATGCTAATGAGGTGAGTCTTGAAGGATGGAGGCTGGTTACCACAGGAACCGACTGTGTGTTTAGAGGACTGAAACCTTCAGCCCCATCTGGGGAGGGAAGAGGAGCTGGAGATTGAACTAATCACCAAAGGCCAATGATTTCATCAATCATGCCTACATAATAGAGCTTTCATAAAACCCCTAAGCAAAGGTATTGGGAAAGTGTCCAGGTTGGTGAATGTGTCCACTTGCCAGGAAGGTGATGCATCCCAAACTCCATGGATGCAGAAGTTCCTGTACCTAGGACTGTTCTGGACTTTGTCCTATGAACCTATTCATCTGACTGTTCATTTGTATCCTTTAGAATATCCTTTATAATAAACCAGTAATATGAAGTGTTCCTCTGAGTTCTGTGAGTGGTTATAGCAAATTATCAGACTTGAGGAGGGGTCCACATAGCCAGGTCAGAAGTATAGGTAACCTGGGGACCCACTACTTGTGATTGGCATCAGAAGTGGGGGGCAGTCTTGTGGGACTGAACCCTTAACCTGTAGGGTCTGCACTTACTTTGGGTAATGTCAGAATTAAATTGAATTGTTGATCCCCAGTTGGTCTCTGAAGAGAACTCGAGAATTTCTTGGACTAGAAAATCCATATACTTGGTGTCAGAAATGTTGTGAGCAGAGAAACTGTTTCCCATTAGGCCCAAACAAAATTTCTCCCTGACTTGATTTTTTAGAATTGAAAACATTTAGCTATACTCATCTGATTGTGCTCTGGAGCTGCTAAGTGAAAGCTGACCTCTTTGACCTGCTTACTGAGATTAGACATCTCCAAGTTTTTAACCATCTCCTTCCCTAATCACCTAGGCAGGCCTCATTTTCCCCATTCTGTAATTGTATGGTTAATTTTACTAACCTTCCTACCTGGAGAATGCTCCTTCTTCACAGTTGCCCTCTCTTTCCCGATTCCTTGTACCTCAGCCAGAGTAAAAAGAACAGGAGACTGAAGTTATATAAATGTGAGGAAATCATCCAGTGATAATCTCTTCAAAGCAGTAAAACCTATGACCCTTGACAACCCCTCCAGCTAATTCACTCTGAGCCTTTTTCTGAATGGCCCATTTGTTTGAGAGGTAATTTATATATAATGGTAAGATTACTGTAACCATGATTTGTATATTCAGATCTTACTCTATCAGAGGATTATCTTTATTGATTGATTTTGAAACTATATTTCTTCTCAAAAGAATTTGAGATAACTTGAACAAAAAGCCACACATACAATTAAACTGTAAGATCAAGAAAAGCACAAGGGTAAATAAAACAAGAAAGAGAGAAAACCTGATGATAAAACTTCCCAGAACCAGCCACCCCCATTGTAATTTGTGGAAATCTATCCTGATACACCATCTGCAATCTTGAATAGTATTTATTTGGTGTGGTATGTCACCCCATTCTCTAATGTATGGAGAGTTTTTGGGAACTGGAGATGTATCTTAGTCAACTTTTTTATTCTAGGGGCCTTGGCAAAGTGCTAGACACAGACTGGATTTTCAATAACAGTTTCTTGCATTCACTCCGAATTTCTAAATTTCCACTTGATTTCTTCTAAAAGCTGCACTTTATTTTTTTTTCTTTTTTATCATTTTAACATGTACTTTAAATATACTAAAATAGAACCATTTTGAAACACAGTCTTATGTGGTTTCTTTCCTATGATATTGAGATGTTAGTTTATAAAGAATTAAGATGTGGTATCTTCCCCAAATAATTTGTATTTTTAAAGCCCAGGGAAAACTACTCTACCGCTTCTGCATCCTCTTTCAATTTGCTGCCCCCTCATCAAATAAACCCTCCACCCACCAGACAACTTTGCCACATAGGTATGCAGAAGATACAATCGTCAAGCCAGAACACTTCCTTCTCACCTCTCTTGACTCTTCACAGACGGGAACATCACCCCCACTCCTGCTCAGAAATATTAGCAAGTGAAGATCCAACATTTTGAATCCAAAAGATTGCCAAACACTCTTAGAGGACAACTGATCACTGTCAAAAAGCATTTGTAAATTCCACAACATACAATTTATCTTCAAGTCTCACAGCCTCATCAACATTTTCTAGTAAGATTCCAGATTACAAAGAAAAAATTGTAATGGCTTTCATTACACAATTTGGTTTTGGAAAATGTAAAATTTATATCAAGGTAAAACTTATTACATTTATTATTTATTATAATTATTTCCTAATGCAAATATCACTAATAACATCCGTATTTTTGCCAACCATGTTTAAAAATGTTATAATTCCCATCCTTGATAATATGTTTAATCATTAACATATCTTAAAATATTTCTGCCCTCCAAATTTTAATAAAAATATTTTTTATTAAAAAACAGCTATTGATTTTGTATCCACCTTTGACAGAATTTCTATGACATGAATCTTTATCCATTTTATTTACTGATATTCTCCTAAACCCTTAGATCAGTGCCTGGAACAAAATATTAATAGGTACTAATTAATAGTAATACTCTTTCTCTTCTTGTCCCATAGTTATTTTCTTATCTTCACCACTGAAGCAGCCTCTCATTAAGCCTCCCATAATAGATTGGCAGTTTCTTGAGATCTTATTCATTTTCTTAAGCAACTAAATGAGAAAAGGATTAGGAAAAGGTTTAAACTGGAGGCAATAAGATGTTGAATGAATGGAAAATAAGCCTATGAAGTTGAAGGAACTTAGACAATTTAGTCAAAAAAAAAAAAAAAACAACCCAAGAAAACTAGAAAGAATAAATAGTCATAAACAATGCTGGTTAGGCAAGAGGTTCATCACAAAATAGCTGATAACAGTGATAGAGGCAGGAGGCAGAGAAGTGCTAGGCAGACAGGGGCTGGTCCCTGGCAAAACTCCACCTTTGAGCCAAAATTCCTGAAACCCATGGCCCAAAGTGAGAATTTCTATCCCTATTTGCCTGTTCTCTCCTGATTAGTTATTTCTGAATATTGTCTTTTTACCAAATACTGCCCCCCATCCTGTGCCTATAAAGACCCCAGACTCAGTTAGTAGGGGAGAGAACCGGCTCAGCTAGAGGTGACTTGACTTCAGAGGGATGGCTGGACTTTGGAGGAGAGAGGGCTTAACTTCGGAGAAGAGCCGGACAGAGACAGTCAGACTTCAGGGAAGATTATCTGCCCGTCCTGTCCCCTCTCCAGCTCCCTTCTACACTGAAAGTCACTCCATCGCTAAATAAAATTCTCTGCCTCCACCATCCTCCAAGTGACTTCATTCTTCTTGGATGCCAGACAAGAGCTCAGGACCCACCAAGTGTGAGTACCCAAAAAAGGCTGTCACACTGGCCCTTTGCCCTCCCTGGAGGAGGGCAGCTGCCCCACACAACAAGGGAAGGGATCCAGTGAGCTGATAACACACCACTGTCCACAGACAGCAGAGCTAAGACAGCATTACAACATACCCCCTCAGGCTTCCAGGGTTGTAGGCACCCCAACCTGGGTGCCACAGGGCTCACACAAAGCCTACTCCTGCCAGTGCCCAAAGCAGCCAGCCATATCCTGCACTCACTCGCTCACACCTGGTCTGGCTGCAGGGATGGCATGAAGCCTGCTCCTGTTGGTGCCCAAAGCAGCTGGACAGATCCCACATTCACTCGCTTACGCACTCCTTCCCACAAGAGGTTAAAATTTTTTGTAAAGATGGAGTCTCGCTTGGTTGCCCAGGCTCGTCTTGAACTCCTGGCCTCAAGTGATGCTTCCATCTTGGCCAAAGCGCTAGGATTACAGGCATGAACCACCATGCCTGGCCATTTGTCTGTGCAGTGGACCAAATAAATGGGGCACTTCTGTCACAAGTCTGACAAAGGGGTCAAGAAAAAGTCCTACATCAATAGTACAGGTGGTAGGAGAATCGGGAAGACAGGCAGCTGGGAACTGTTGTGCTGAGAAGCACAATGGATGATGTCCAAAGAATGTGGTGAACTCAACTCTATGTGGCAGATAACATACGTAAAATTTGTAAGCAAGCAGGCAATGGTTTCATGACTGATGGGAAGCCAGTAATATTTACAGTGAGAGAGGCTTATACTTATTGAGCACTTTCTACATATCTCACATGTGTTGTCTCATTTAATGCTTACAATTCTGTGAGGTAAATACTATTATAGTCAGCCTTCCATATCCAGGGGTTCCTCATACTCAGATTTAACCAACAGAGAAAATATTCAAAAATAAATAAATAAATACAATAAACAAAATACAAATAAACAAATGGCCAGGCACAGTGGCTCATGCCTGTAATCCTAGCACTTTGGCCAAGGCAGAAGGATCACTTGAGGCCAGGAGTTCAAGATCACCCTGGGCAACAAAGCAAGACTCTGTCTCTACAAAAATTTTAAAAATTAGCCAGGTGTGATGTGTGCCTATAGTCCCAATGGCTGAGGCAGAAGAACTGCTTGAGCCCAGGAGTTTGAAATTACAGTGAGTTATGATCACATCACTGCATTCTAGCCTGAGCAACATTGAGACCCTGTCTCTTAAAACACATACATACATACATACATACATATATATATATATACACACACACACATACACACACATATTTACTTATATTTCATATATATTATATATAATATATATAGTGTAACAACTATTTACATAGCAATTTAGAGATTAATAAGTATACAAGATATGTGTAGGCTATATGCAAATACCACATAATTTTATATAAGAGACTTGAGCATCCTCAGACTTTGGTATCTAAGGGGGATCCTGGAACCAACTCCCAACAGATACTGAGGGATTACTATACTTCTTTGTCTTACAGATGAAGAAACTAAGGTAAGAAAGATTAAGGAGATAAGATGAAGAAATTATGGTGTGGTTATGTCACTTGCCCAAGCCCACCCAGGTAGAAAGTGCACAAGCCAGCTTCCAATCTAGGCAGTTTAAATCCAGAGCTGGCTGCTGGCAACACAGTACACTCCACTCCATGTGCTACAGGAACAGTCAGTGGTAGAGAGTCCAGAGAGCAGGCCACAGGCAAGAACGGGCAAGAACCAGGCAGTGAGTCAGTGGGCTCAAAGTTGTGGGCTAAGACTCAAGATAGACCACAGATCCAGTGAAAAACTGGAACATTATGCTGGTAAACTGAAGCAGAAGCTAGTATCTCAGTGGAAGGAAGGAGAGGCTCCAACATAGTCACACAGCACTCACATCTAATACACCAAATACAACCTGTGTGTGGTAGGACTCAAGCCTGATGCGGGAAAATAAGACTAAGGCCACTGACATACTTCCAGGCCTGTGCAGTACTGTAGCAAGAAAGAGGCTAAACCTGCAGCAAGGTACCTGGGAAGATCAGCTAATCAGGCATTGCTAGCCCTCATACATTCCACTAGCCCAGGGCTCAGAAACTGAAGATGACTTAAGAACAGCCTGAGCACCATCCCAACACTGAACCAGGAAGAAACTGAATCCCTGAACAGATCAATAACGAATTCTGAAATTAAGGAAGTCGTAAATACCCTACCAACCAAAAACAGGCCAGGACCAGAAGAGGTCACAGCTGAATTCTACCAGATATACAAAGAAGAGCTGGTACCATTCCTACTGAAACTATTCCAAAAAATTGAGGAGGAGGGACTCCTTTCTAACTCATTCTATGAGGCCAGCATTATCATCCTGATACCAAAACCTGGCAGAGATATAACAAAAAAAGAAAACTTCAGGCGAATATCCTTGATGAAAATTGATGCAAAAATCCTCAACAAAATACTGGCAAACCAAATCTAGCAGCACATTAAAAAGCTTATCAACCATGATCAAGTAGGCTTCATCCTTGGGATGCAAGTTTGTTTTAACGTATGCACATCAATAAATGTGATTCATCATATAAACAGAACTGAAGACAAAAACTACACAATTCTCTTAATAGATGCAGAAAAACCTTTTGATAAAGTTCAGCATCCATTCATGTTAAAAACTCTCAATAAACTAGGTACTGAAGGAATATACCTCAAAATAATAAGATCCATATATGACAAACCCACAGCCAATATCATACTGAATAGGCAAAAGTTGGAAGCATTCCCCTTGAAAATCGACACAAGACAAAGATGCCCTCTCTCACCACTCTTATTCAACATAATATTGGAAGTCCTGGCCAGAGGAGTCAGGCAAGAGAAAGAAATTAAAGGGCATCCAAACAGGAAGAGAGGAAGTCAAACTCTCCTTGTTTGCAGACAACATGATCCTGTATCTAGAAAACCCCATTGTTTCAGCCCAAAAGCTTCTTAAACTGATAAATAACTTCAGAAAAGTCTCAGGATACAAAATTAATGTCCAAAAATCACTAGCATTCCTATACACCAACAACAGTCCGGCCAAGAGCCAAATCAGGAACTAAGTCTCATTCACAATTGCCACAAAAAGAATAAAATACCTAGGAATATAGCTCACTAGGGAGGTGAAAGATCTCTACAAGGAGAACTACAAACCACTGTTCAAACAAATCAGAGATGAAAGAAACAAATGCCAAAACATTCCATGCTCATGGATAGGAAAAATCAATATCGTGAAAATGGCCATACTGCCCAAAGCAATTTATAGATCCAACACTATTCCTATTAAACTACCATTGACCATTCTTCACAGAAATATCAAAAACATTTAAAAATTCATATGGAACCAAAAAAGAACTGGAATAGCCAAGGCAATCCTAAGCAAAAGGAACAAAGCTGGAGGCATCACACTACCCGACTTCAAATTATACTACAGGGCTACAGTAACCAAAAAAGCATGGTACTGGTACAAAAACAGTTACCTAGACCAGTGGAGCAGAATAGAGAACCCAGAAATAAGACCACACACCTACAACCATCTGATCTTTGACAAACTTGACAGAAACAAGCAACGGTGAAAGGATTCCCTATCCAATAAATGGCACTGGGAAAACTGACCAGCCATATGCAGAAGATTGAACCTGGACCCCTTCCTTACACCACATACAAAAATTAACTCAAGATTGATTAAAGACTTCAATGTAAAACCAACAACTATGAAAATCCCAGAAGACAACCTTGGCAATACCATTCAGGACATAGGCACAGGCAAAGATTTCGTGATAAAGACACTAAAAGCAATTGCAACAAAAACAAAAATAGACAAATGGGATCCAATTAAATTAAAGAGCTTCTGCACAAAAGAAACTATCAACAGTGTAAAAAGACAACCTACAGAATGGGAGAAAGTATTTGCAAACTATGCATCTGACAAAGGTCTAATATCTAGCATCTATAAGGAACTTAAACAAATGTACAAGAAAAAACAAACCCCATTAAAAAGTGGGCAAAGGACATGAACAGACACTTTTCTAAAGAAGACATACATGTGTCCAACAATTACAAGAAAAAGCTCAAATCATTAGAGAAATGCAAATCAAAACCACAAGGAGATACCATCTCACACCAGTCAGAATGGCTATTATTAAAAGGTCAAAAAATAACAGATGCTGGTAAGGTTGTAAAGAAAAAGGAATACTTACACACTCTTGGTGGGAGTGTAAATTAGTTCAACCATTATGGAAGACAGTGTGGTGATTCCTTAAAGACCTAAAGACAGAAATACCATTCGGCCCAGCAATCCCATTACTGAGTATATACCCAGAGGAATATAAATCATTCTATTATAAAGATGCATGCATGCATATGTTCATTGCAACACTATTTGCAATAGCAAAAACATGGAATCAACCTAATGCCCATCAATGATAGACTAGATAAACAAAATGTGGTACATATACACCATGGAATACTATGCAGCCATAAAAAAGAATGAGATGATGCCCTGTGCAGGGACATGGATGGAGTTGGAGACCATTATCCTTAGCAAACTAACACAGGAACAGAAAACCAAATACCACACGTTGTCACTTGTAAGTAAGAGCTAAATGATGAGGATACATGGACATATAGAGGGGAACAATACACTGTGGCCTTCAGAGCGGGGAGGAGGGAAAGAATCAGGAAAAATAACTAATGGGAACTAGGTTTAATACCTGGGTGATGAAATAATCTGTACAACAAACCCCATGGCACAAGTTTACCTATATAACAAACCTGCACTTGTATCCCTGAACTTAAAGTAAAAGTTAAAAAAAAAAAAGAAGAAGAGTTTGAGCCCATCCTACCTTGAAATCCCAATTAAGAACTGGGTGTGGCTCATGAACTTCACAGCAGACACAACTAATTCAAAAAGGCTAATATTATAACTAAATCAGAGCCCTCCAAAGCTCCAAAGCTCATAGTGAGCAAACTATGAAAGCTCAAAGAGCTTCCCCATTCACTCAGGATAAATCACTTCTTTGGAAATCATTTCTTTGGAAAGGCTCAATTATTTAGATCAAAGTCTCCTAGAATCACCTACAAAGCTTTTAAGACATATTCCTGGGTCCCACGTCAAATTTAATCAAAATATCAGGTGGCAGTGCAAAGGATATTATATTTTTTTAAAAGGACCCTGGAGAATTTCGATGATCTTTATGACTCATATGCATGAATAAATGCAAAAGACTGCCAACAGGAGTCTATTGGCGAGAATTTTTTCCAAGAGTAGCATCTTTCACCAGCTCTGACAGAGACAATGCCACTGCCCTGTTTAGATCACTAGTGTGGGGTTGTCACTTCATTTCATGTGATCAAGTACTTTAGGGGTCTGCTGGACCCAACCAAAACTAGCCCTTCATTCAGATGGTAGAGGCCATCTGGAGTCAGACGCTTCTGCTGCAGATGGTAATGGAATGGGGTCTTAAACTGGGCCCTCAAGTAAGAGGATTTGAGAATGATGCAGTCAACTGTGGATATGTAGGAAATAGCTAAATGGCTAAACAAAATGGAAACAAGATTGCAGCTATCACACAGAGAGGTTTGAGTAGTGACTAAGAATTCCTCTTCCCTAAACTAATGACAGTTGTTCAGCAGGAATGGTTAGGCCAATGGCTTTGTTCCCCACCCCATTCCCTGGGTCTTGTTCTATCACCTTCCTTTGTCCTTTTCAGTGTGGCAGGGATTGAGACAGTGGAGGGCTGATGTTAAAGCTCTGGGACCAGTCTCTCTAAATAAGAATAACAGTTAACTTTTACTGAGCCCTTAGGACTGTAGGGCTTTGTCCTCAATTGTTTACAAGCATTATTTAATGAACAACTTTAGGTCGTTTGAATGACTTGAGCAGCAAAGGAGCCTCTGATGATTTATTCTAAAGATTCAAAGTTTCTTGTCCTTATCTTCCAGTATACATGGAGGTTCCCTGCACAGTAAATGGCAAAAAGCTATTTCTACCTCCTTTTAGGACAGCTTCAGAGGAAGTTTACTTGAATCACACCTTCCATGATTGAGATTAGGTAAAGGATGAAGTTACTGATAATGAGGTTAGGTCTTCCACTGTGACCTGAGTACCACATAACCCATTCTGGTATCTTCTTCCATCTGAATAGCTGATGTCTGCAAAATCAATTCAACTGGCTATATTTTGGCCAAAACAAACAGGAATATGGTTACAGAGTTGGATCAACCTTGTCAACAACTGCTTTTTTCTGTTATTTAAATACAATCTAAGTCGCTAAACACTGGAATTAATAATAGGGAAAAGTTGGGCTCTCTTTAAGGATTTGTTTTTTAATGTTATACCTTTTCTGAAGATGTTTTAAATGGGTCTTTGTCAAGAAGATAGGGACAAGGAAGAAAGAACTAAGGTCTCCTCTGGTCAAGGAATGTGATGATTCTATCATATTCAGAAGCAATTTCTTTTTGGTGCCTAGCATATCTTCTTCAAATTTAAAATGAGGAGTAATGTAGATGATTTGCCACAGGTTAAAGGAGAGAATGTATCACCCTTTCATATAATAGGACTTTTTTTTTTTTTTTTGAAACAGTCTCTGTTGCCCAGGCTTGAGTGTAATGGCACAATAATAGCTCACTGCAGCCTGGAACTCTTGAGTGAAAATGATCCTCTTGCCTCAGCCTCCCAAGTAGCTAGGAATACAGGCACCTGGCTAATTGGTTTTATTTTTTATAGAAACAGGGGTGTCTCTATGTCACCCAGGCTAGCCTCCAGCGATCCTCCCACCTGGGCCTCCTAAAGTGCTGGGATTATAGGTGAGCCACTACACCTGGCCAGAATTCTACCTTAGAACACTTTTACAAGTGTTCTAAAGACAAGCTGATCAAGAAACCTTAATTGGGGGAGAAAAAACAAAACAGCAAACCACACCAAGTGTGTTTGCAAACCAGCATTTCCTAGAGCCATGTGGCTGCATTTTGGTCAAAATGCTGCATTTGCAAAAATGGCTGACATAAGATACAGCCTAAATCCAGTCATTTCACCCTTTTCTTGCACAATGACCTTGGCTCTGAGCCAAAGTCCCAAAAAAGCAAGAAGAAGTTACAATTCCAGGCAGCTAAATATAGTAAGAGAAATGGAATACTCATTTTTTTCAAGGCAAGCAGGACATTATAAGAAGCAAAACAAGAATTTGGGTTTGCTGGATAATTTAAATAACTATAAGGAAGACTTTTGTAGCCTAATTACTTCACAAGAGCTAATAGCTAATGGAGAGTAATATGCAAGCCTCTGAATTGCTTGTTGTAATACACAAGTCCAAACCATAAAGAACCAATGTCACATAATTTAAAAATGAAACATGTAAACAAGTTGGCAGGTTTGCTGAGCCTGACTTCTTGCCCAAGCTCTTCACAGTAGAGTGAGGAAAAGTCATGATTTAAAGTCAAATAGCTAGCGTTCAACACCCAGCTCATTTCACCTCTCTCGACTTTTCTCCATATCTTTATCAGTAAAATGGGAATGATAATTCTATCTACCTCATAAGATCACTGAGAGTATTAAATATTTCACTACATAAATGTTTGCTGGCATTAGAAAGACTCGCAGCACAGCTCTCTTCTAAGTGTATCTTATTTTCAGCCTATATCAGGAGAAGGAGATATGGCAGTAATGGAATCAAATGTCCCTTGGACCAGAAAGGAAAAAAAAAGGTCACTCTACTGTAAAAGATTTGCAGTCCTCTGTGCCTTAGAATCTTCTTAAATTTCATCAGTCTCCTAGTGAGTATTACCAAGGTCCCCTAACTGGCTCCCTTAGTCATATATATGAGTTAAACAATTTCTAATGCCACTCTCTCAATGCCAAATCTTTGGAAATTCACTGGGCATAAGGGGTGGATCAACATGACTACATTATTAGTCAGAGAACAAACATTCTAGGTAAGTAATTTGGTTTTCTCCCAAAGATTAAATACGTTCCCACCTGTGGAGACTAATGGGCTCCAGGAATCTTTTTCTGTGTATTTAACAACAAGATAACTAAGTGGCAAAGTCAATAATCAGAGAGTAGGTGCAAGGAACCAACTAACTTCCTTACAAATAGTTTTTCCTTAAGGGAAATAAGGCATGCCTTTAAGACAAGAGCTCTGTAATCTGAAACATGAGGACAGGAAGATTGCCAACCAGGAATAGGTTCTAGTAGAGCAATCAGCTCAAACTCTAATCTTTGCAGGGAATAGAGTTCAGGACACAAACTTCTTTGAGCTTGGTCAGCCAGGCAAAAAGCCTAGGACCCAACTTTGAATAGTTTCTTCTCTCAATCTACCAAATCTAAACAATTACCCTAGTGATTTTCCCTTTGAAATATATTCATAGTTTCTTCTTCTTTTCTATCTCTACTTATCTCTCTCATTTTATCATCTCCTGCCTAGATACCTAGGGGCCTCATAAGTAGTTTTCCAGACCCTTCAAACCCATACTGCCAAACACTGCCCAAGAGACAGTATCAAACAGGCCTCTGTTAAGACACGCTGTAGCTCAAAATGCAAGGTGCAGCTCCCTATGGTCTCTAAGTCTGACCTCTTCTACCACACTTCTAAGGTCCTGCATAATCTTACAGCACCCTACCAGCTGGGCTTATTTTCCAGTCAGACTGGCTTCCTCGCCAGGCACCCATGAACACGCAAGGCATGCTCCACCCTGCCCATTGTCCCTTCACTACTTCACAACTGCTGCTGGCTCTTAGTGGAATGCCCTGCTTCTCCAAATGCACACAAAGCCATACTCATTCTTCAGGACCTAGATTTAACCTTTTCTTTCTTCTGCACTGCTCAATAAACCTTTTCTCTGTACCATGTACTGTATCACTTAACAAAACAGCTGTATATTTTTCACCCGTTTCACATATGCCCTAGACGTGTCTCCATAACTAAATAAAGAATTGGGTCACCGAATGCTGATCCTCATGCCAAACATGATCCCAAACACATCTAGTTTGGTCCCTCATTTTTTTTATTTTAATTTGAGAAATGTGACACAACCCCCAGCACTGCCTATAGAATTTCCTCAATGATATCAATCTTCGCACATCAATCTTTAAATTTTTAAAATTAAGAATAACAATATCTGAATATGTGTCAATAAAACCTCTAAATCTTGACTGTAGGAGAAAAGGCATTGGGTGAATTAGAAAAATCGCCCAACAATGATTAAGGAGCTCTGGCTTCTAGGCCCCACTCTGCCACTAAATAGCTCTGTGATCCTAGTTAAGCTACACAGTGTCTCTCCAAAATGAAGGGGTTGGACTGGGTGACACTATGGTCTCTTCCAGCTCTTTCTATGATTCTAAAGCTGCCAAGGTGGCATTAGAGCCTGGTTTGATCATGTCTGAAAAGTAGAATTTAAGAGGTTTTTCTTCAGGAAATAGAAAAGCTTCAGGGCCTTCCCTTTATAATCACAATATTAGTTAGGAAAGTGGGCCTCAAATTATTCCCCTTTATGAGATAGTATGTTATAGTAATCTTCTAGGTCAAATACAAAAGAGACAATGGGTTAATTTTCACTCTTTGAAAGTTATCATGTATATTTCAAACCAACTCAGTAATGGCCTATCTTAAATTTGGGTGTCATGAAGCTACACGATGAAGCTACATGAAAACTTAAGCCTAACTCAAGTTTGGAAGGGGAAGAGTTGAGGATGTATATTGAATGCCATGTTAGAGACCCAAGAGAATTTTATACATAAATCCTGAAAGAGCAAATGTTTTTCCTGCTTTCTAGTCAAACGTATATTTTAAGCAGTAAGAAATACTAACAAAATCTGCCATAAATTCCTGAGAATTTTTTTATTTCTTTTTATTTTCCAGTGGTCTTGAGGATAAGAGCATCACTTTGAAAGAATAAAAAAAGAAAGCAAGTTATAATAAGGTACCTGTGAAAGATAATTTATAAAGCAATACATATATGCAGGAGAGTTTTCTAAGGGAGAGGAGCAGACAAGAAGGAAATGATATCAAAGGGTGTCTTCAAAGGATGTCAGTCAAATGAGAATGGTAAGTGTGTCACAAAATTAGTCACAGTGTGATTCTGCTTTGGGGATTTCATTCATTCATTCATTCATTCATCACTCATTTATTCATCAAATGCTTAGGTCATGTGCTGGGCACTTAGGTTACGATAAAGGGAAAGACCTTCCCTGTAAGAACTCACCATCAAATGGAGACAGCCAAGGTCTGATTTGGTACTGTTCCTGACTGAGTGCTCGCTGTGTGCCAGGTACTGAGCACACCAGCCCCATGAGGTAGGTGCCATTGTTATTCCTGTATCACATGAAGAAATCATGGCTTTAAGAGATTCAGGGCCAGGTACGATGGCTCATTTCTGTAATCCCAGCACTTTGGGAGGCTGAGGCAGGAGGATCACGAGTCCAGGAGCTTGAGACTAGCCTGGGCAAAATGGTGAAATGCTGTCTCTACTAAAAATACAAAAATTAGCCCGGTGTGATGGTGCATACCTGCAGTTCCAGCTACTCGGGGGGCTGAGGTGGGAGGATCACTTGAGCCTGGGAGGGCAAAGCTACAGTGAGCCCTGATCGTGCCACTGCACTCCAGCCTGGATGACAGAGTGAGACCTTATCTCAAAAAAAAAAAAAAAAAAAGGCCAGGCACGGTGGCTCACGCCTGTAATTCCAGCACTTTGGGAGGCCAAGGTGGGTGGATCACCAGAGGTCAGAAGTTCAAGACCTGCCAGCCCAACATGGAGAAACCCCATCTCCACTAAAAATACAAAAAAATTAGCCAGGCATGGTGGCGCATGACTGTAATCCCAGCTACTTGGGAGGCTGAGGCAGGAGAATCGCTTGAACCTGGGAGGTAGAGTTTGGAGTGAGCCAAGCTTGTGCCAGTGCACTCCAGCCTGGGCGACAGAGTGAGGGTCTGTCTCAAAAAAAAAAAAAAGAGAGAGAGATTCAGTAACATGCCTGAGATTACCCAGCTAAAAATGAGCAAGGCTGGCTTTCAAATTCAGGTCTGTCTATCTCCAGAGCCAGCAGCCTCCACCCCAACCCTACACTACAAACAGACAGCAATAAGTAGTAATGGAGACAGGTGCAATGTACTGTAATGTACCTTCCCCCCAGCCATCTCTCTCCTCACCAAAATGCACCTGGGAACCTGCACACAGGAACATATTCCGAAAGCTGGGAACAATGGATGGGCATCTGGTCTCTCACTAGAGCTCAGAAGAACTCAGTCCTCTGTGGACTCGAGGCCATGGCCTCAAGCTTCAGCAGCATCTGAAGTTGATGTATGTGTGTACAACTACAGCAACTAGATGGAGGCCACAGGGGGACCAAAGCAAAACACTTTAGTTGCTTCCCAATCTCTGCTGATCTCCCAAAAGAAACACTCGCACATACACATACTCCATTCCATAGAAGTTCCCTCAGAAGGTACTTTATTTTAAAAATACCCTCTTCTTCTCACCAATACAGACATGATTTTTTTATATATGTTTTAAAAACAAAACATAAAAAAGTCTTTTAAAAAAAATTTTCAACCTCTTCCAGAAAGTAAAGGCCCCAGGAGACCTTGGGGGAAAAGATTCTAGGTATCTCCATGGCTGTTTGGTCCCCCTGAGCTAAACAGCTGCCAAAACTAAGAGGACCCCAGAGAGGCCTAAGGGTCACAGCCACTAAGAAGTGTGAAGCTAGCTTGGGGAGCCCTGGGGAGGATGCTGCCCGCTCAGTGGGAACTAACGGCCCCATCTGCTCTATCACCAGCTCAGAGACTGTTTTAAATCACAACACTGGTAGAGGTTTTGTTTATTTGCTTTGTGGTACCTTGTTCTCTCTTTTTGTTGTTTAACTTAGTAAGCCATAGAACCTTTAGTCAGCTGCAAGGGGAAGACATGCTCTCAAGAAGGACAAAGGAACAAGTTTTGGCTGCCATAAGGTACTAGAGACGCATATCCCACCAGCATAACAACCTGAAGCCTTGCAAGGGGAAGGGAATTAGCTTTCATTAAGGCCTGATTAAGGATTACAGCCTAGGCATCGTGCTAGGGACCTTACTTAACCTTCACAATAACTCTTGAGATACTATTAATCTCTTTTACCGGGTGGGGGGGGGAGGAAAAAAAATAAGATTAGCACACTGGGATACCACCAAATAATTTGCAGAGTGTCACACAGCTAATTAGTGGGGAAGGAACTAAAGGTCTGACTCTGAAGCCCAGTCAGAGAATATCCTTTCTGTGGAAAGCAAGCAATAAGAAGAAATACGAATGAGAAGATGAAAAATCAACATCTTCTATTTACTTATTGTTTATTTAGTTACCTATTTACTTGAAGAATAATTATATGCACAAGAGAATATTATCTGCACAAGAATATTATATGCATAAGAATAATTATATGCACAAGAATTATATGCACAAGAATTATATGCACAAGAGAAAAATTTTAAGCTTTATAAAAAAGCATAAAATTTCACTTACAGTGAAAAGTAAGACTCCTTCAACCCTTCTCTCTTGATTTCCCAATTCCCTTCATCAGAGGCAACTGCTGGTAATAGTATGTCAAGAAAGGCTACACATATACAAACAAAAACACGCACATGTATACATACAGCCCTTTTAAACACAAATGGCAGTATTGGTCTTCCCCTTCTTTGTTGACTAGTATATCATAGAAAGTTTCCATATTGGAACATTTAGACTCACCTCATTCTTTTAACAATTATTAAAATAATCTATTGTATGGATGTATGATAACTTATTTAACTCATCCTCTATTAAGTGGACCTTTTGTTAAATTGTTTTCAATCTTTTTCTTTGTAAACAGTACTATATAAATATCCTTGTACATTCTTCCTTGAACACATATGCTAGTATACTTTTGGGATACATTCTTAGAAGTAAAATTCCTCCCTCAAGAGTATGTGCATTTTAAATATTGATAAATATAACAAAATTGCCTCCAGAAGGCTATGCACTGGTTTATAATCCTCAAAATATATATTCATTCCTACTTCCTCCACTGTTACAAAACAGTGTTGCATTCTGTGTTTAAAAGAAAAACACCTATGTGTTCACCTACGCCTTTAAAAGTCATACACTTCCTTCAGTGCGAAGAGGGGAAATTTATTTATTCAGGCCTGGGCATTACATTCCCGGAGTTTAAAAAAAAAAAAAAAAAGATTTTTGGAGCTCCTTGCACTGCAAAGGATGCTGACTGAAAGCATCTGATCCCCAATTAGATGATGTTGGCAAAGTAGGAAAATGGAATAAATCCCTGAAAACAAGCAGTTGGCTGTAACTAATCACCTCAATCCACCAGAGCACTGTCAGAGTCACCCCTGGGTATCCCAGCAACCCCACCAGCCTGCTGCACAACAAGGCCAGGCCAGGCTGTGATCCAGGAAGGGATGCCTGCCCCAAGCAGGAGCATTCAAAATCCAGTGTCTGTCCCTGTTTATCGGGGGAAAGGATCATGGGGAGCGACAATACATCAGAAACCTAACACTAAAGAGAGACTGACAAGTATTGGGCAGTGCTTCCTGATGTACTGAAACAAAAGGAAAATGGATAGTCTAGAAAAATGAAACACGCTCCATTATATTTTCCACTATATAAAAACTTTATAGAGTGAATAAATCCCTAATGGATTTGCAACACTAATATCTTCATCCAGTGGAGCAGTCCATTCCAAACTGTAGGATCCAGGCAGGAATCCTGGGCTTCACAGGCTGAGAGAATTCTACTGCCACACATGCTCTCATTGTCTTAGCTCTCCTTACTTGGCTCTGCTAAAAGCCTGGGTCTGCCATCCTTTCAGGATGCAAATATAAAATGTTCCCCTTCTATTTGGCAACCAACTTGCTGAGCTGTTGATTGTCAAGATCTGGGAAAAAGAATACACTGGCAGCCATGGCCTGGAGAGGACATAAAGAGCGGTGGCTTAGATGGGCATCGAGGGTTAACTGACATGAGGGGTAATTTGTCTCTGGAGAGAGTGATGAGGTCCCAGTTGCAGTCATATTAATGGATTGTTTGTAGCCTGGCTTTATTTTTTGAGCATGTGCACAAATATTACACAACCAAAACAACAAGTAAGTATGCATTACTAACACCACCTGTCAAAGATTTTTAAACCAGGTGGTTGCTGTATAGAGCTGAGTATTTTAACTGCTTAGGTGCCCTCCAGCAAGCAGCAGAATGCCTTGTAATTATTACTTGTGTTTTTCCCAATTAGCAACCAACAGCATATTGTCATGGAGGCATTGTTGGGAGTTGTTTGCCTCTATGCAGATGCATTCTGATGCTTAAGTGTAGGTTTCCTGGCTTGATACATGTTATTATAAAAATTACAGGGCTGAAAGAATGATTTCAGATGAACTTGTTTCAATCCATCTGATCTGAAGCAGCATCTGGGTCAGCTTCACAGTTGGAGGTTGCTGGGTAGAGGTTGCTGTTGCCCAGCCTACATCCTGTTAGCTATATATAAAAGTTAACCTGATTTGCCATCGTTAGCTCTACTCCTCTGAAATCCCGCCAAATCAGTCATTAATTCACTCTCAAGTACCATCCATCACCACTCAGATGAGCTTTGCTTCATCTTCATTGATTGAGTTTGATTGAGTGATTGATTGATTTCTTATTAGTCTGTCATCCAGAGAAAAAAATAATTTGGAACACTCATCTTCATATTGTATTCCAGGGGTCATTCAGCTCAATTTGGATTTCTGTGATTTATCTGTCTCCCTCGATTCCCCTGATGCTGCCTTTTCTCTATTATGCACTTCTGGTATAGGGAAAAGTTTCATAAGCAAGAATGAACAACAATCTATGAAAAGTAGAAAGTTGAAAAAAATTAGATTATAAAAATGGAAAAAAATTAAACTGAAGTTTGAATTTTAAGAAGATTGGTTTTTCAAGTTTTAGGTGGAATGTGTAAAAAATAAATGCACACACACTCTTAGCTCTCTTATGTTATAGACTCCATTATACACTACGGGAAAATGTGTAAATGAAACCTCTGATGAAATAACCCAATGAATAAACTGAATCTATCAAAATGTTATGCTAGAGGATTTCTCCCCACCAACACTTACGGGATACTGCCTAATATCAGAGTTATGTGAAAGCAAATCATGTAACTATTGAGCAAGTTGTTCTAAGTTCCTACAAGTGGGAAATCTCTGGGTAACCTAGAATCTATCCCTGTCTACCAACAACTTTTAGAGTTGCTTCTTTTGTCTGCATGCCCTTTAAACTATATTTTGTTTCAGAGAGGTTTTAACCAAAACAGGTAGTAGGAATGTTTACGAAAATAAAAAGTAGACCTCAACCAAATATGCCTGCACTAATATCTCACAGATATATATTTCATTAATTTATTTTAAGAAGTAGTAACTTGATACTACTTGAAGTAAATTGATAACTAATTTGAAGGCAGATTAGAAGGGTAGGGCTAACCATCTCATGTAGAAGTGATCTCAAAAGTCAACTAACTAATTCACCGGGGTTATCCCAGTATTTTACCCAGGTTTACACAGACAGATAGAAACAGAGCTGAGAAAAAGCTCAGGACATCTAACTCTCAGGCTCTCTGGACCAAAAGAATGGTGTCAAAGGAACCATTTTTTAGGGCTTTGGACAGTTTTTATTAACTCAAACTTCATAATGCAATTATTTAAATAGATTTTTAGAGCTTTTAAAAATTCATTCATTTCCTCTTTGCTTTCCTACTTTGGTCTAAAAAGTGATCTGAGGTAGTTCATAGAGATACACGCAATGCACCATGGTAAAGATTTATACCAAGAGAAAAAGTATTTCCCAACACTTTAGAAATATCTATTTGCCACAGGAAAACATACTCTTATTATAAGAAATTCTGACAATGTTGTTACAAACAGAATAATCTGCTAATTGTTGAGGCTTCACCATCCTACTTTGTGATGAGCTACTTCTTATTCAAACTAATTTTGAGTTATTTATTAAAATGGGCCCTCCACTTGCAGGTTCTGATCCTACGATTCATCCAACTACAGATCTAAAAGATTAAAAAATAAAATAAAATAAAAACCAACAATACAACCGCTTTTAAAATATAAGTTAAAAAACACAGTATGACAAATATAAATAGTATTTACATTGTATTAGATATTATAAGCAATCTAGAGATTATTTAAAATATACAGGAAAAATGTACATAGGTCATATATAAATAATATGCTGTTTTGTATTAGAGACTTGAGCATTCATGGATTTTGGAATCTTTCAGGGGAGCTCCTGGAACCAATCCCTTGTGGATACAGAGGGATGATGGTACCACTATATTCCTTACTCTCATTTTATGATTTCTAGAAAAGTTTGAAATCCAGAGACATTGCCAACACAAAGACATACTGTAAATTAGTTCTGGACAAGATATGGATGTTAATTATGTAAGTAGCCACTACACTAAAAAGTCAGTAGCTGATCCAAGACCCCTGCCCGATCCAGCAGCATCTCTGACCTTCAAGCTGCCCAAGCCCATGAGTGACAGCTGCTGATGGGCTTGAGAAGTCCTGGAGGGACCCAGCACATTTCACATCTAGTTAAGCTCATGAAACTACGATTATTGCAAACAGGACATTGTTTAAAAATTATTGTAATTTAGGAATGTGACAGTTTATTTGTTCCTCACTTTTTGACTTTCAAGGTATTATTTACAACCTCAGTTCTTAGCCTCTAAGACTGAACAATATGTATGCTGCCAGTGGATGAAATCATTGCTGCTGACAGCAGTGCAAATAATGTTTATAATTTGGGGTCACAAATTTGCTTTTATAATAAATGTCTCAATTTAAAATCATAAGTGCTCATTTGTTCCTCAAGAACTAGTTCAAATGCTACCTCCACTGAGTCCTCAGGCAGTTCATTTTCATTCCTCTATTATAGTATTCTTCACACTGTGTTGTAATCATGTAATTTATTCGCTTATGTGTCTGTCTTGCTTCCCTGGCTGGTAGAATTTCTGACAGGAAGAGGATAGGTTTTTTTTTTTTTAATTGATAGACGGTAGACATTCAGTAAGTACCTAATGAAAGATAAATATCATTTTGATAAAAATCTATGGTGTTTTAAGTTGTTTTCTTTCAATCAGACTGTGTGAGAATCAGGAGATGACTTCATCAGAGCTATAGGATTCTTCCTGGTCAAGTACAGGCTCAGGTGTCTAGCTTCAAGGTTAGAGGAGAAGACAGCTGGAATGGGGCAGAAAGATTAAAAGTCAAAGATTTCAGGGCCTTCCTATAGCTTTATAACTTTGTCTTCCTCACTGGTTGCTTGAAGCCATATACAGTAGTGAGCATGGACATTTGTTGCTTTTGTCCACTCTGCTTCCTTTCTTCCTTCTTCTGGGAATAGCACTCTGATTTTGCTTTGGAGGACCACCCACTTCAGGTACATTCAGGTTTACCCCCCGCTCCTCTAGCCAAGGGCTGGAGATCTGACCCAAGCTAGGCCATTCAGATTCCTCTCCCTGGAATATGAACGTTGAGCAGAGGGACAGGGCTAACTGGCCCTGAAGCGACCATTCGGCAGTCCCTGCTTCCCAGCCTCCCAGTGGCCTTTACTTCCTAGTCTAAGTCTCTTTCCTTGCCTTTATTTTGGTTAAGTTTCCCCACTTCCAATAAATTATTTCTCTGATCCAATTAGCAACCACAAATGGTGACTGATAGAATCAGTGAATTGAAGATTAAAATACGATCTGATTTATCCAAAAGCCTAACAAGAACGAGTAACTCTGGATATCTCCAATCTATTCCCCAGGCTCCTTTTATCTCTACTAACCCACTCCACAATCTAGGTAAGCAATCTGAAGAATCCCAATCCCTCTTTGAATATTCATCCTGTTCCTAAAATAACCCAGTTTACCATATTCATCCCTCTGGCCAGCCCCAACATGCCTTGCCTACTAAAGCAACCCACAGGTTTCAAGATCCCTGCAGTGTTCAGCCCTAACCTTCCTTTTTCTCTTGTAACCACCCACCCACTCTGCCATAACAATATTGGAACTTTTTTATTATTATTATTATTATTGTAAGATTTCCAAGTCAGCCATATGTCATTAGCCCACTCCTGGCCAGTTGTTTTACCTCTGGTTCACCAGCAATCATAGGAAGCCTAATTATAATGTTTTATTTAACACTTATATAGTTCTTAATATGCACCAGGCATTGTTCTAAGTGCTTTACACATTTTAATGCATTTAATCCTTATTTTAAAAATCCCCTGCAATAGAAACATAAGGCAACATTTTTAGTAGCTTGCCAAAAGTCTCGTTAACAGCAGAATCAGGATTCAAATGCAAGGAGTAATGCAAGTAGTCTGGCTCCAAGTCTGTGCCCCAAACCACCACACCATGGTTTTGAGATGATGGGTTTATTGCATGGCCAATTAAAGGGAAGGGCTAATCGTATTTTCATCTGCAGCAGCTGACAGGGTACATGGACAGGGAAATGAGATTACTCCCCACATGTCAAAAATCTAAAAACATCAAGTCAATTTATGGTGCCCTCCAGACCTCCTACTTTCTTAAACACCATGGAAACAAGCCAAAACAATTCTACAGTAGTTTCCATTCACATTGAGAAAATTCTAATGCCCTGGTGGCAGGTGCCTTTCTTCTTTAATTGGCCTAAAATAGACATGTTAATTTTCTAGAAAGCCCGAAATGTAAATCTAGCAGTAAACTTTTACTCCTTGTTTTATCCCAGTGTGTCACCACTTCTGGGAAAGGGAGGGAGGATGTTGTTGCCTCATGGCTGACTTGCTAACTTCTCTCTCTTTGGTTCAAGACAACAGTTGAAGTGATAAAACCCTGACTATGGGTATGGATGATACACTGAGGCCAGGTGGTCAGATCCCTCCGGAACACAATGTCCCTCCTCTCTCTAGGATTGTTAAACCAACATAAACCCTGCTTCAGAGTATTTTTATTCTCTTTTTGGTATTTCAAGTGGCAATTAAAGTTTACTGTAGTCATAACAGTCTTGCTGCATTATATGAACATTTTTACTTCCCTTGAATCTTTACAAGTTCTCTGGAAGAGGATATAAAGCAATAATTTGCATATTGAGTATCTCAATTTACCTGTTTAGACCTAACTCCAAAAATTTCTTCTCCCACTGAGTGCTACAATCTAAACAGATGGCTCTTGATTTCATGAAAGCCAAATACCCTATGCTATGCAGAACACTGAGTGAAATAATGGCACATAGACAAAGTATCGATACCAATTGTTTCTAAATATTTCTAACTTAATGTTTCTAAAATCAGGGTGAATTTTAGTGTTTCTAAAATTAGGGTGAATGATAACTGAAAACTAATAGTGGGTATCCGTAGGGAGTGAAATTCTAATTTCTTTCTTGCCTTTTTCTGATTTTAATTTTTTTCTACAAAGAGCATATATTTCTTTTTTAAAAAGTTCTTCCTCCCTCCTGTGGAGAATATATTTCTTTTATAAATAATCCAGGCAGCATTATAAAGATTTGTCCATACCTTTATTATACTTGTGGGATCATGATCATACTGTACTAGGTACTTTAAAAAAATGTATAATAATAAAAGTAAAATGAGCAGAGAACACTCTGCTTTTCATTTTGGAAGCAGTAAAGCCAGATGCATGTATATATTTACTAAAATAAGTAGAAATGAATTTTCCTTCTTATTCCATAGTTTAGACAGTAAGAGAAAAATCTTCATTTTCACCTGGGAAGGTGGTCTGGTGTCAGAGGACCTAAAGTATGAATGAATGAGAGATCTGCCTTCTGCTGCTCATGAATGGGTTATGTGAGTTCCTCGTGCCCTGCTTTTTCTCAGCTGCAAAATGGAGATAATTATGCCTAGTCCATAGAGCTGTGAAAGCACCAAGGATAGGTTGTGGCACACAATGGCCAACCAATAAATGTCCATTTACTCATTTAAAAAGCTTACTGCAGGCCTCCACCGTGTCAGCACTTGCAAGGTAAAGGAACAAATAAAAAAGAAAATAAGGGCTGGGCGTGGTGGCTCATGCCTGTAATCCCAGCACTTTGGAAGGCCAAGGCGGGCAGATCACGAGGTCAAGAGTTTGAGACCAGCCTAACCAACATGGTGAAACCCCGTTTCTACTAAAAATACAAAAATTAGCCAGGTGTGGTGGCGTGCGCCTGTAGTTCCAGCTACATGGGAGGCTGAGGCAGGAGAATTGCCTGAACCCAGGAGGCCTCTGCAGTGAGCTGAGATCACGCCACTACACTCCAGCCTGGGCAACAGAGCGAGACTCTGCCTCAAAAAGAAAGAAAAGAAAGAAAGAAAGAAAGAAAGAGAAAGAAAGAGAAAGAAGGAAGGAAGGAAGGAAAGAAAGAAAGAAAAGAAAGAAAGACTTTGTGCCTTTCCTCAAAGAGCTTGCAATCCAGAGACTTAGACAAGAAATCATTTACAATGGAGAAGTTTTAGAAGGGCTAGACATCTTTACTTAAATTTTTAAGAATTCTAACAAAGTATCTGAACTGTAACGATGGAGGTCCATTTCTCCAGGCTGTAGAAAGAGTTCCGTTTCTCAAGGCTGTAGAGACTTCATCTGCTGATCTGGGATCCCTCCATCTCTCTGAAGCAGGCTGGGAGTGGGTGAGCATCTGTTTATTTGCTGAGTTGTCCTCCATCTGGTCTTCAGTAGTCAGTCTACGCATGTCACTGCTGATTCTGTTCATGTTCCCTATCAAAAGTACACTGGGGCCCAGCTCTCTATTTAAAAACTCCCTTGCCTCTTTAAGGTACATGGGATCATTCTGTTCTCTCACACCACACTGAGCCTCAGGAAACTCAGCAAGATTATCCTCTTCCCTTTCCCACTTCCGTGCTCCTCCTGACCACAAGAACATCATTCTCTGATCCCATGCCATGCTGAGCTCTATGGGACTTCACAAGCTCCCTCAGGTCTCTCCACCTGGATGCCCTGTGCAGCCATTTCTGCTCTGGGCTCTTACCTCCCTGGGGCCTACACAGGAAAGAAAACCTGAATTCCCTCTGTGTTCAGATTCCACATACCTCTTGGCAAGCTCTGTCACTCTCCTTCTCCCTGTGCTGAGCTGCGGGAAAGGACAAGGCAGAGAGTCTCACTCCTTTGTCAGGAATCCACAGTGTCAACTCAACCTTTGCTTACTTCTGTCTGAAGAACTTTCTGTCCTCTGGAGCATGGAAGCTTGGGGGTGATTTATCCCAGTCATCATTTTATCTAGGCACACAGGCCTTTTGATTCCTTACAGGACCCAGACTTTTGAAATTTACAATCCACGAAAAGAAAGTGCCATCTCTTCTTTGTGCATCGAAAACACAATACCAAAGCTGGTAACATATAAAAGTTGTCAGTTAAGGCTTCAGATTCTGTTTTTTTTTTTTTTTGAGACAGAGTCTGGCGCTGTCCCCCAGGCAGGAGTGCAGTGGCACCATCTCGGCTCACTGCAAGCTCCGCCACCCGGGTTCACACCACTCTCCTGCCTCAGCCTCCCCAGTAGCTGGGACTACAGGTGCCCGCCACCACGCCCTGCTAATTTTTTTGTAGTTTTAGTAGAGACAGGGTTTCACTATGTTGGCCAGGATGGTCTCGAACTCCTGACCTCGTGATGCGCCCACCTCGGCCTCCCAAAGTGCTAGGATTACAGGCTTGAGCCACCGCGCCCGGCCCAGACTCTTATCCTACCACATAACACAGGGGCTAAGAGAGCTCAAAGGGAAATTGTGCCTAGCTCAGCTGGGGCACTTGGGGAAGGCTTTAAAGAGAGGGCCCAGCCAGAGCTGAGTCTCCTAGGGTGAATCAGAGCTCAGCTCAACACTCAGACAAGGGGGAAGGTCATTCCACACACAGGGAACAACATGTGCAAAGTCACAGTTAGATAAGTCAGGATTTAAACTTATCTCCCACAATTGTCTAAGCCACATAAATCATGTCTCATTTTGAGAATGGAATAAGCGCAGACATAATTGTTGGAACTGGAAGATACCTTAGGGATCATCTAATCTAATCCCTGCATGTAACAGATAAGGACACTGAGGTCCAAAATGATGACCTTTAATCTAATGTTCAAAAACAAATTAAGACTAAATTCAGACTTTCACTTATACCTGTGGTCAGGAACTTTACTCTCAATTTGCCCTGTCAAACCATCTCCTTCAAGCCAAAATGAGCATGAATTATATCAGTATTTGTAATAAGCTTAGTAGTGAGATTTTGTCAAGGTTCAAGAAGAAAAACAGTTATCGTCCAATGATAGCACTAATGTTTTTAAAAGAGAAAGTCCTGTTTTCCAGGGAAGTATCCTAGTAAGATAATTTATGTAGAATGTATTATATGTGGATATCAGCATGATGTACTTCTGTTAGGTCCTTTAATGCCCATGACATCTCTTCAAGGTATATACTATTATTTATACCCATTTTGCAGATGAGAAAACTGAGGTACAGAAAGTTAAGTAACTTGTCCTAGGTTATATGGCTAATAAGTCGTAGGCCAGTAGTAGGCAGTCAAACCCATAATAATCATGCTTTTAACCACTACAAGATCATATTTCTCTTCATGCTGTTATTCAACCTATAGATATACTATTAATACACTTACAAAACCACACAAATGCACAAATATGTATATATAAGGCCTTTCAAGCAGTGGAGTTTGCTTTTTAAAAGACTAGAAATAACCTAATACCTATTATTAGAGGACTACTTTAATAAATTAAGGCATATCCTCATCATAGGGCTATTTAAAAGAATAGGATAAAGCTATTTGTGCTGATATAGAAAAATTTCTAAGAAACAAAACATGGTTAAGTTAAAAATAATAATAAACAAGATGTATATAGTATGTTCCTAATTGAGTTTTCTTAAAGGTTGCTATATAAACAATATTGAAGTTTGATTATGTACAGAATGTTTGTGGAAGGGTACTAGCAAGTAATTAGTAATAGTTGCCTCTGAAGGGAGACAGAGTGAACTAGTGTTGTGAAATGAGAAGGAAATTCATTTTTCATTGTATATCTTTTTTGTAATTTACACTTTTTACCATATACAAATAAGAGTTATTCAGACTTTACAAACTACATTTTTTAAATTATCAACTAATACAATTTTTTATCCTAAGATATCTCTTCAATCTTAAGAATTAGTAAAAAACATACTTAAAAGTGTTTTCAAACACACAAGTTATCATGTTTGTATTTACCTATAAGATAGCTCTTTAAAAAGACTAGCCTTCCTAACCCTTGCCAGGATATTGAATCATTTCTGACTCACAAGAGAAAATAGCCAAATGAGTAACAAGCCTGATGCCATTTGATAAGTGGGAGCTCAGGACAAAGAGTGTGGGTAGGGAGTGAAATGAAGGGGGCCCAGGGGAAAGTACCAAAGAGGTAGGTCCCAGTACTGCTAAGATCCCTGCAGTACTGGGACCTTCCTCTTTGGTAAATGTGTGAGTTGTAAGATGTAAAGAACAGCCTTCCTATCATTTACATAGGTTTTTTTTTTAAACTTTATTTTAAGTGCAGGGGTACATATACAGGTTTGTTACATAGGTAAACTTGTATCATGGGGTTTAACAGTACAGATTATTTCATCACCCAGGTATTAAGTCTAGAACCCATTAATTATACTTCCTGATCCTCTCCTGCCTCCCACCCAGCACCCTCCAAAAGGCCCCAGTATGTGTTGTTCCCCTCTATGTGTCCATATGTTCTCATCATTCAGCTCCCACTTATAAGTGAGAACATGCGATACTTGGTTTTCTGTTCCTGTGTTAGTTTGTTAAGGATAATGGTTTCCAGCTCCATCCATGTCACTGTGAAACACATTCTTAAATCTCAACACATACCACATGCCATCATCAATACCCACAAGACAAATTACGCTTAGTGATCGGTTTAACTTGACATTAAGTGCTCTAACTACTTTCTTTCCACTTGTTCTTTCTTGGTTTGTTTCATTGTGTTCTATACCTATTAATTCAATTTTTAAAAGCCTGATCAACATGGTGAAACCCCGTCTCTACTAAAATATGAAAAAATTAGCTGGGCGTGGTGGCACATTCCTGTAATCCCAGCTACTTGGGAGGCTGAGTCAGGAGAATCACTTGAACCTGGGAGGCGGAGGTTGCAGTGAGCTGAGATTGCGCCATTGCACTCCAGGCTGGGCAACAAGAGCAAAACTCCATCTCAAAAAAAAAAAAAAAAAAGCTTGATCAGATGTTCATGAAAATTTACCCCTGTCTTTAAGAATCACCAAGTTCCTCTTAATTAGGAGGCTGTGTACTTGGGTAGACTGAAGTGGCCTGAGGGAGAAGGGGAGTGTTAAGAACTAAATGTTTGTGTCTCTCCCAAAATTCATATGTTGAAGCCCCAGTGTCATGGTGTCTAGAGATGGGGCCTCTGGAAGGTAATTAGGTTTAGATAAGGACATGAGGGTTGGGCTGCCACGATGGAATTGGTACCTTTATAATAAGAGACAAGAGAGCTTGTGCTCTCTCTCCCTCTGCCATGTGAGGGCACAGCAAGAAGCAGGATAATTTCTTTATTATACCGATTTAATAGTTACATCAGCTAAATGTAAAATGTAGTGAGATGGTTTCAGATAAATCTCACCTTAGAAAAAAATGTTCTAATGTTCCTGGTCTGAAGATTACTATAGCATAGGTAATCCAGTTATCCTGTAGTCAAAGTGTACTGTTCCTTAGAGAAATGGTAAAACAGATTAAACAAGTTAGTTCATCTTATGTTGAGGCTGGATAATTTATAAAGAAAAGAGGTTTATTTGGCTTATGGTTCTGCAGGCTGTACAGGAAGCATGGCACCAGCATCTGCTTCTGGTGAGGGCATCAGGCTGCTTCCACTCATGGTGGAAGGAGAAGGGGAGCCAGTGTGTGCAGTATCACATGGCAAGAGAGGAAGCATGAAAGGGAGAAAGAAGGTGTCAGACCCTTTAGCAACCAGTTCTTTCAGGAACTAATAGAGGGAAAACTCACAAACTCCCTCCCCTCATCAGGAAGGGCATTAATCTATCCATGAGGGATCTGGCCCCATGACCTAAGCACCCCCACAATTTCAACATGAAGTTTGGGTGGATTAAATATCCAAACGATACCACAGAATTCACATGCAAATAAATACAACTAGCAAAAACAATAAAACAAAATCCACAAAGAAAAATGTGTATCCTCCTGATAATCAAAGAAATGCAGATTAAAGCAAATAAATGATAATACCAAATATACATAAAATTGCAGAGAAAGTATACAGTCATACTATATACACTTTAAAAAGTATTTGTCAATAAATAGCAAGAACCACAAAGATGTTTGTAATCTTAATCATTATAACATTTCTGAGAATTTATTCATGAAAAAGTAATTCAACTGAATAATAATCAAAAGGTATATATGTTAAGATGTCAATATAATGTTATTTATGATATATATTTACATTTCTATAATATACTTTAATAAAGTGGAAGGCTAAGTTGCCAGTAGCAGTCAGCAAATTAGGATAGATACTATGAAATATTAATCAGTCATTTAAAGAAGCGATTGTTAATAAGACTAAAAACATGGGTAATTTTAATGTCAAGACAGAATGTTACATTAAGAAGTATAATATGAAATATTTTTATTATAAATATTATAAAATCTATATGCATGAAAAGAATTAGAAACTATTATGCAAAAATACATATATTGGGAAGATACAATTGCTAATTAACTTTTAAATGTTTGCTTATATTATTGTTGACATTCATTAAAAATAATGGGAATTTAGGACTCAAAGCTTTGTAAATATAATCTAAATACAAGGAGAAAAAAATGAACAACTTCACAAAATACAACCAATTTCAATCATTGAGTTTGATAGTTATTACTTTCCTTTTATTTCCAAAAATTCACTGAATATTCTTATGACACAAATTCTTATGACGTGGCAAAGGCTTTCAACTACAGAGACTGACTTCCTAAAACCCTGCCCTAAATGCTATAGCTACTAATTACTCATCTCCAGCAGCCCATTATGGTAAGGATGGCTCCAAAGTTGTTTTCCTCACTAAAATATTTGCTTTAAGCATTGTTTTTTATTTACACACAGAGGGATTTGGGAGTCCAGGCCCAGAACCCAAGCCCCTTAGGGTTATGAAGAAGTACCTCTTAGTTCAGAAGGAAGATTACAAATTCCAACTGTTCTACTCCTTTTTGATATTTGCTTTTGTTGCCTAGAGGAAAGAAGAGGAATGTGAGTTTTCACCAAATATTTATGACTTTTCATCATATGTTGTTTAGAGCAATATGTTTAGAGTAGGGGTACTAAAAAACACTGAAGATAGACTTCCTTGGTTTTCAAATAGAGTGCAGATAATCCCACAAAATGTTATTTGACCTTTTCCTTTACACTTTTATTCTCAGGCTCAGAGTCCAAAATTGTGGTTTCCAACCCTGAAAAAATAATCCTGGAACAGCTGGCCCATACTGAAAACAGACCATCCTGACCTAGGGCATGGTTGTCCAGGAAGAAAAAGAGTTATCAAGCAGACCCTGGACATACACTCTAGAGCTGAAACATGAGTAGGATGCCCAGACAACGTTCACTTCTCCAAAGGCAAGAAGGCACAGACACCAATTAGAGAAATAAGATGAAGTTCCAGTTCCCCTTAGCCTGTTTTCAACACATATGCTTAAACCGAGCGGATTTAATGTGACAAACTCCCAAGGGAAAAAATTATTTTATTTAAATTTTGCTTTGCAAGGAAATGAGACAGTGTTTCATTCACCTTAAATGGATCATTTAACCCATGAAATAAACATGCAGGCACATGCCCAGGGAATAAAGCAATCTGGCGGTAAGCTTAAAAATGATCCTTCCAGAAAGCATTACCTCTCTGCCTCTTTCCTCAACATGGCTCCAGATCTTCCCATTTTGCTCAATGAAACTCAATACTTTGAAAACTCTATTTCTTCTTTTCCATATTTTTCTTTAGTTTGGGATGAATGAGAATTGCTTTTATTCTCTTGGCTTGGTCAATTAGTTGGCACTTTGTGGAAGTAGAACGAAAGCTGAACTGGAAATCTGAAAAACTGGTTTCAAGTCCCTACTTAGTCACAAATTAACTATATAATTATTGACAAGCCAGTTACCACTCTAGACATCGATTTCCTCATCTGTAAGACAAGAGGGGTGATAACTAGGATACCACGAAAGCTCAAAATGTCTGTAACTAATAGGAAAACACATAGATGATGCCAAGAAATCCTAGTGAGAGGGTGTATATCTTTAAAAGGAGATGAAAAGTATTATAGAGTTGGTAAAGCCTTACATTTCACCTTTACCTGGCTTGATTTCTCAGAACTGAATCATTTCATGGGATGCATTTCTCTGAGAACTAAGAGACATATAGATCAAAACAAAGCTCTAAAAATAAAAGACGAACCTATATTAGAAGAGGTGACTGTGAGCCAATGAACAAATTCTGGCAGCAGGAATTTCAAACATTCTTTAAGACCAAAGCAAACAAGTAGGAAGGAAAAATTTAGATGCCTATTTCAGTGCAGCTTTTCTTCCTGGCAGACCACTTCCTAGGGATATGCTTTCATTTCACCAGCTCTGCAGCCTAAAGAAAAAGGTATCCTGGGCCAATTAATTTTCTAAGTTTCCACTGCTTTATTCACCATGTAAGAGCTAAATCATGATTAAGTTAGGAATGAGGAATATGCAAACAAGATACAGAAGAGTAAGAATAACCCATAAATGATTCCAAAATCACACTATGAAATAGTTTCAACCTCTTCCTTATTCACCAAACTTTTCCTATCTAGAGATGATAGCAAGTCACTGAATTTGCTGGTTTAACCTTTGTCCTTCTTTCTTCCCCATCTCAGAGCCAAGGTACTACAAGGTAAAATATGCCTTCTCATTCGTCATTTTGTATAGTAGTCAGATTCTTTTGTGGGAAGCAATGGAAACTTCCCACCTGTACTAGCCAGCCCAGGCTGCCATCACAAAATACCAAAGACTATGGTGCCTTAAACAACAGCAATTTATTTTCTCATTGGCTGGAAGTCTGAGATAAGGGTACAAGCATAATTGGTTTCTGGTGAGTGCTCTCTTCAGCTTGTAGTGGCCACCTTCTCACTGTCTTCACATGGCAGAGAGACAGCAACAAATTCTCAGGTGTCTCTTCTTGTAAGGGCACTAATTCCATTATGAAGGTCCAACCCTCGTGACCTCATCTAAACCTAATTACCTCCCAAGGTCCCTAACTCCAAATACCACCACACTGGGGGGGTTAAAGCTTCAACATACGTATTTTGAAGGAACATTATCTAGTCCAAAGCATCAGTTAACCTACAAAAGAAATGGGCTTGTTAAAGGATATTGAATCACTTACAGAAACAAAGAGAAGTCTAGAAAAGCAATAGGGTAGTTCAGGGAGGTGAGGTAGCAGGTACCAACAAAGGTTAGCTCTTCCATGGTGTTCACTAGAAAGAATTAGTTCCAGCAAATTTTTCAGTCTGTGAGTCTCTCAATATAAAATTCAAACAACTCACAGAGAATGTGATTAGTCTAGCTTGGGTCATGCAGCCAGGAACCTTGATGAATAGTTTCACGACACACCATAGAATGGAGGCAGGGGTGGGAGGATGATGGGAGAATACTTCTCTAAAGAAGAGAGATATGAATACAAGGTGGCTAAAAATCAATAAATACCCAGTGTTCTCTATCAAGCAAGAACTTTAGAACAGGGGTCCTCAACCCCTAGGCAAAGAACCAGTAGTGGTCCATGGCCTGTTAGGAACAGGGTCGTAGAGCAGAAGGTGAGCAGCAGGCGAATGAGCATTACCACCTGAGCTCTGCCTCCTGTCAGATCAGTGGCAGCACTGGATTCTCACAGGAGGAGAAACCCTATTGTGAACTGTGCATGCGAGGGATCTAGGTTGTGGGCTCCTTATGAGAATCTAACTAATGCCTGATGACCTGAGGTGGAACAGTTTCATCCCAAAGCCATCCCCACCCCACTGCCATCCATCCGTGGAAAAATTGTCTTCAAGGAAACTGGTCCTCGGTGCCAAAAAGGTTGGGGACTGCTGCTTTAGAAGACAGATCTACCTGGGTTTCAATGCCAACTCAGCCACTCATTAGCTGGTCTTCTGGGCAAATGTATTAGACTTTCCGATTTATTTTCTATTTGCGAATGTTATTGCATTTTCAAATAGAAAAAGTGATAACCTAATGACAATCCTATGTTGACTAAATAAGTTACAGAGCACCTACTGTATCCTAAGTACTCAATACATATCAGTCACCTCTCTTCTCCCTCTTAAACATGCCACCACGGCTACTGATTCACCATAAAAGTCTGTACATACAGAATTTTCTTTAAAAATATAAAATAAAACACAACTTGTATTATGTGGACATGTCATACTGTTACCAGTGTTGTGTATATAAAGCAATTATCTGGCATCAAAGGGATAACAGACTTTGAGTCAGACTTAAATGAAAAACTTTTGGTAAGTGCTCCTGGACTAAGATAGGAAAGTCAAATTTTAACATTAGAGGTCTGTGGAATAAACAATCTTGAATAAACAATCTCAATGACAATACTGCTCATCATTTCTGAAAGCTACAAATAAGCCCTCTGTTTGCTAGACACAAGTGGTCATGTTCCCATGAAGCCTTCTTGCCACAGGGCTTGGATTTGGGATTTTGACTAGAATCTCTTGTCTTTGAACCTCTTGAAATTATATGTGTACACACACACAGGTTGAAAACCACTGCCTTAGCCAAAGAGAGCAGATAAAGCCCTATAAACCGCTCCAAAGAGCAAGAGCCACTCTCAACATTCTCTTTCCTTTGAGATTGACTCAATATCCCTCATCCTACAGTGTGTCCTACTTAACACCCACAACAAAAGTAGCAGCAAATGCATAACACACCAGAAAGTACACAGCTATGCCAGGGATATTGCTGATCTCGTCAAATTATTTTAACAGTGGACCTTTTTTTCTATGGAAATCCTCCCTGAAACTCAATATGTAAAACAGATTTTAAAGAGACAAATGGGTTTCATGGGCAGTTTACATCTTAGTTGATTTAAGGAAAATGCTTCTCACTTTTTGCAGAAAGGCTGAAGCACCTGTAAGAGCTCCTAGAGTCACTTAGAAGACATTAAGTCGCGAAGACACTGATGAGTAGCTCTCCTGCAAATTCATGTTCTCCAGCCGTAGCTGCTGCTAACCTTTGGCTGGCTTCCTTCCTCCTCTCCACAGTGGCTGTTTCAAAATTGTTCTTTCAAGTCTTACCTGTTCTTCAACCCCTTACTCCCTGAAGAGTATATGGACTCCACAACTACGAGGGTCAGGCCTTAACAACATAATTATCAAGGCTTCTTTCCTCCCTCCTCAAGCTATAATGTTCCATACCCCACCCATTCTGAGCTCCTTTTCTATTGTTTTAGTGTTTTCCCAACACCAGGCATTCAAATATTACCTTCATGACTTTTGCCACATCTGTATTATTATATTTTTTATCAATTTAAGTTTTCTAATCAATATTAGTTTTCTTTATATCAATTTAATTTGCATTAAAAACTTTCATTGGAAAAATTTAAACATATACAAAAGTAGAGAGAGTAATATAAATTATGTACCCATGTACCAGTCAGCTTCAACAATGACCCATGACCAGCTTCAACTTATGACCAATCGTTTCTTCATTTATACCAACTTACTTGCCCCCACTTCCAAATATTTTGAATCAAGTCCCAGTCATAGCATTGCATCAATAAATATTTCATTATGTATCTCTGAAAGATAATGGCTTTTTAAAACATTTTTTTAAAAAAACTAGCAGATAAGGAAAAAGGATAGATACAAAAGTAAGGAAGAACCATAATCCGGGGAGTAAAACAGCATCCAAAGTGAGAGGAAAAACCAGAAAGGTGAGAGACAAGCAAAGAAAAGTAGGTGTAGGCTGGCCAGGAAAGTCTCCAAAGATTAAGAACAATAGGCCTGGTGCCAGGAAAACTTTGGGTACAGGTGAGGGCTGGTCCATGAAGTACTGGTAGGACTTTGGGGAAAATGACAGTGCCATTGGTGGGTAGGAAGGATGCCTAGGAATAGGGATGGAAAAAAGGGAAGCAGAGGAACTGGTTCAGGCCTGGGGACTGATATAGGAGTGCTAGACAAGTGATTCTATAATCAGAAAAATACCAAAGAGAACTGAAAGGTACTGGAGACAGAGAGATGGTAATGGTGGTGGTAGCTGGGGGAATGATGTGTCTGGGAAAGCATAGAGCTGCGACCTGAGACTCAATAGGGTGCTGGTTTGGGGAAGTGTTTATTGTTAGGAAATGTAGGGTGAAGTGGGCTTGAGAAGGGACACTGGGGGGATTGAGGAAAGGGTGGGTACAAAAGGATGAATGTTGTATATTGGTGAGGGCTGAGGAGAGGCCCACAGCATGTGACTGTCTACCCTAAATGGGTCGTGCTCTTGGCCTAAGGCAAAGCATCTCTGCATACCACCAATGATCTCCTGCCTGGGGAAACCAGTGCCCCTTAGTCCTCACTCTACTCATCTCTCTATAGCATTTCACTTTCTTGCTCACCACCTTCTTCCTTTGCACTTTTGATTTCCATGACACTGTAGATTTCTCAGTCTTTGGATTCTCCTTATAGCTCCCCAACTTGTTCTCCTTAGTCCTTGGGCGAGCATTCCTCCTCTTCCACCTGCCCTTCTGGGGCAGATGTTCCTAGGGTTACATACTTCCTGTTTAGCCTTGTCTATTGCCACATCTATAGAGTGGTTACCAAATTTATATCTCTAGTCTTACCTGCTATTTTGAGCCTAGAACCCAAATTTCTGTCTATTGTACAACTGCCTCCACACTGATGTGCTGCAGATATCTTCAATTCAACGTATTCAAAAACAAAAACTCAATTTTGTTTTTCTGTCCCACAGATCTAGTCCTCCCATTTTCCTTGCCTTGGTCACAACATTGCCAATCACCCAGCTGCTAAATGAGAAAACTTGGAATCAGTTTTGATTCCTCCCTCTCCTCCACTCACTAACGTAGGCATGTTTGTGGCCACTCAGCATCTTGTGAACGTGCATTCTATGTTTGAAGAATTTCTCATACTGTGAATCCTGTCCCTTCAATATGTGGGTACTATAGCCTACCCAAATTAATACATAAAATCAGTCATCAAAGATAGTGACTCTGACAAAGGAAAATAATATGGGCCCTTGTCCTTGATTAATAAATGTCTAGTTAGGAAGATGCTTGCATAAATAAATAACTATAAATCAAGTTATGAGCCTTGTGGTAGGTTCCATAGCAGTTATAAACAAAGGGCTTTGGAAATGGAGAGGAAGGAATAATTACTTGACTAGGGATAGTGAACTTAATATTTAAATCACTAGACTTTAAGTCAAGTACATTACCCTCATAATGTTAGTGGGCCTCATCCAATCATTTGAGGGCTTTAATAGAATAAAGGCTGACCTTCCCTAAGGAAGAGAGAATTATGTCTCCAGACTGTCTTCAGACTTAAGCTTCAGCCTCAACACTTCCCTGGTTTATTTTTGTAGAGACAGGGTCTTGCTTTGTTGCCCAAGCTAGTCTCAAACTCCTGGCTTCAAGCGATCCTCTCACATCGCCCACCCAAAGTGCTGAGATTACAGGTGTCAACCATCATGCCTGGCTTGCATAATTTGGATTTGCCAGTCTCCACATCTACATTAGCCAAATCCTTAAAACAAATCCAGATAGATAGGCTGGGTGTGGTGGCTCATGCCTGTAATCCCAGCACATTGGGAAGTCAAGGCAGGAGGATTGCTTTAGGCCTGGAGTTCAAGACCAGCCTAAGAAACACAGCAAGACCTCCCTCTCTACGAAAAAAAAAAAAAAAGTTTTTAATTACCCAGATGTAGTGGCACACACCTGTAAGGCTAGTTATTCTGAAGGCTGAGGTGGAAGGACCACTTGAGCCCAGGAGTTAAGGCTACCATGAGCTATGATTGCACCACTGCACTCCAGCCTGGTTGACAGAGCAAGACCCTGTCTCTTAAAATTTTTTAATTAAAAAAAGATAGATGGATAGATAGATACATACTATTGGGGCATGTGTGTGTATGCATACACACACACACACACACACACACACACACACACGCTTTCCAGTCTCCACAATCACATGAGCCAGTTTCTTAAAATAAATATTAAATTCTTAAAATACACATATATGTGTGTATATATGTGTAATATAAACATATTTTATATACATACACACATATATATGTACATATACACACCTGTCTTCCTATGTGTATGTATACATATATACATACAGCTCTTGGTTTGCATGTATACATACATGAAGACAGAATCAACAGGATGTGCGTGTATGTGTATACATATGTATACACATCTGAATATACACATACACACACATACACACATATATACATCTGGATATACACATACACATATATACATATATACATCCATATATACACATACATACACACATATATCCTGTTGATTTTGTCTTCATGTATGTATACATGTAAACCAAGAGCCATATGTAAAAATGTATACATTGGTGTATGTATATATGTATATATACACACAGGAAGACAGGTGTGTGTGTATATATATATGTGTGTGTATCTATATATATATTTTATACATATACAAACGTGTGTATATTTAAGTTAAATATATGCATATATGTATTTACACGCATTTATATATACATATGTAAATAAATATGTAAATTAATATACATATATGTTTAATTATATACACATGAACACAATTAAAATTAACTGGGCATGGTGCATACATACACATATTATACACACACACACACACACACATACACACACGTACATAATCCTATTGGTTCTGTTTCTCTGAAGAACCCTGACTAATACAGGGTTCCTTACTAGTCCAACAGGTGGGTTCCCATAGCCCATGCCCAGTAACTCCTCCATGAATGGATGGAGCTGGAAAAAAATATGGAGCAGGAGAGGCTGAAAAACATAAGGCAGTGGGGCACAGGGACCAGGAATCAGGGTAAAGTTCTAGGGGGATGGAGCATGATTCTAAAGGTGAGACTTCAGAAATCCCCACTCTTACTCAGTTTTCCTGGACAAGGTCCAAGACAGACGCTATTCATTCAGTAATAGAGATAATACATAAGGCTAGAGGTTCTTTTGGCTAGATCTCTAAAAAACCAGGGTTCAGACAGGGTAGTGGTGAAGAAACTCCCAAGCAGTGAGTCAGGGCCCAGGAAACGCTTCTGCCTGACTAAAACGATGACAGGATCGTTATCAAGATGTGTCTAGATGCACACGTAAGTTATGAAGTGTAGGCCAGCCATGACCCTCTGCCCTTCCCACCTGTGCCGCCTACATCTTCCCTCACATTCTCTCCCTGACACCTTTATTCCCAGAGATGCTCCTTACCTCTGACAGCCTTTCCCTAGCTAGAGTGGCCTGTCAGCTGCTGTGGGTTCCTGGCATTGCCCAGCCAGGGCTGCATTTAAAAGCCATTTCACTCTCTAGTCTGTGCAAATACAGGAACTGTGTAAGCAAGTAATTTTTTTTTTTAAGGGAAAACTATAAAATGTGGACAGTAAATTACATTGCTGTTTTTCCCCTCCCAGTGCAAAATGGCCGGCTGTTAAGTGGTTTGGAGCTAAGTCAGTGTTTCAGATTAAAGGGAGTCAAATCTAAACCTCACATTACTTCAAGAGCATGAAAAAGATATAGCCTTAAATAGTCCCTATAACTGACAGAGGGAAAGGAGGCTGATTGTCGGTTATTACTGCTAATTTTGTATTTGCAGATAGGTGGAAGGTCTCTGGATCTTTGTAAGCACAGGTATGCCCATTTTAAACTAGGCCAATTTAGGAAAATCTAGTCTAGCAAATCAGATAGTTTAGCAAGTGATTCTTCACATTTCAAAGAATTCTTCACTTTGAAAGCAATTAAGACCATCTCTATGATTAGTAATGGTTTAAAAGTCTGCCACAAATGTGTTCCTAATGATCCATCAGAAAAGTATGTCCCTTACTGAAGGGCCCTGGTAATTATTTAGAGACTATAATGAGCCATATCCACACTGCATTATTTAAAACCTGTATTTACTGGAAGACTATATTTGGCAAAGGATTTCCCACACCTATAAAATTGGCCCCACTGTCAGATTAAACTGTAAAAGGAAAATAAAAAGAAAATGAAGAATATAACCTTAAGCAGAAGGTTGCTTGAAATTCAAATATAATACCCCATTACCTATTTTTACATGGCATTAACTTTAAACAAAGGATTGAGTACCTGACATTATAGGAACTTGAATATAAATTTGTTTATTCCACAGATGTAGTTTTATTGCTTACTATATGTAAAGCACTGTGTTATCCCCTAAAGTAGATAGAAAATGAAGGTGATACTTTCCCTCCAAGAGAATTGGAGAACTAAGGCATAAATATGAATCACTTAAGAAATAACAGGGCTGGGTGCAGTGACTTCACGCCTGTAATTCCAGCACTTTGGGAGGCTGAGGCTGGAGGATCAACTGAAGCCAGGAGTTTGGGACCAGCCTGGGCAACATAGTAAGACCCCATCTCTACAAAAAAAATTTTTATTAACTTGCCAGGCATGGTGGTGCATGCCTGTAGTCCTAGCTACTAGGGAGACTGAGGGGGGAGGATTGCTTGAGCCCGGGAGTTCAAGGTTGCAGTGAGGTATGATCACACCACTGTACTCCAGCCTAGGCAATAGAGTGAAATCTTGTCTCTAAAAAATTTTTAATTTTTAAAAATTAAAAAAAAATAAGATCAGAAATTATATAATTAAGTGCCACATTGAAAGTCAGACAGTAACTACAGCAAGAAAGGGAAAACCTATATGGGCTGAAGTAGTAAGAGATATGAAACCTGATCTAGCTGAGAAACAGATGAGAGGAAGACAGGCAAGAATTTGCCCTGAAACTGGCTTAAAGCAAGCTAGAGAAAGGACTTAAAAATGGAAAGAAATAGGCAGAAAGTGCAGAGGTATTAAAAAAGAAAAAAAAAGAAGTTGTTAGAGAAACGATTATCAAATAGCAAGCAGTGGGAATGAATGGAACAGTACAGAGTCAATGGGGAAAAGAGAGTCAGAAATCATAAGATATAAGAGATCAAACCCTGTCACAGCAAAAGGGATGCAGGCTGTCTATCAGAGCCCTATTGTTCAGGCTGACCCTGTCAGCAAGATTCACACTAAAAGGGTATACTACAACTTTTCAGTCTCCAAAGTACTGGCTTGCAAGTGACACTTAAACCTCTTTTAATGATAGACCTAGTTTGAAACTTACAGAACAGTTTTTCATCTTCTCTCTTCATTAACCTGCCTGCACTAGCAGTTTTCTGTCATAAAATGCTTAACAAAGCTTTAACAGGAATGGGAGTGTTCTAGTCTGTTCTCTTCCTCATTACACTCTTAGGAGGTGCTCTCTCTGCCCCTGTAATATGTTTCCTTAATACAGTTCCTGACTCCAATGAATTCCCCTTCAATTGTTGGAAACTTTGTTCATGATCATACCAGGGACAATATATGCTCTTTCATAGTCATAGTAAGGTGACAAGCTTTGAAAAGGATCTGCGGGTTAATTGCCCTAGAATTAAACCTTTAAGGCCCACAGCAGGGGCAGAGCTAAGAGTCATCTCAGCACAAAGAGAATTCACTCTCTGGCAACAGGCTGAGGGGCTAAATCAGGGTTTAAAAGATCCATATCTACAGAGTGGAGGACAATCCACTTTGTATACCAAATATGCTATTTATATTTCTAGATTGTGGTGTCTTTTAGTTGCACAGTGCTTTATAACTTTAAAAAAATCCTATCACCTTATCTCATGTTCTAAATGCTTTAAAATAAAAGATGCTTCAAAACTAGAAAATATTAATTTGCCTTACTGTGTTGTAATATATACACAGTATAGAGAATAAGTTTTAAACATACAGCTCAATTAATTTCTACATATATACATATAAATACACACACACACACAGACACACAGACACACACACACACACACACACCATTAACCACCATAGGATATAAAGAATTTCCAGGACCCCAAAAGGCTCTCTTGAGTACCTCCCCCAGTAATTCTTTTTCTTCACAACATTAAAGCTTTTTAAAATAAAAATTTAAAAATTGTTAATCCAAACATTTCACTGATGTTTAGGGAAGCTGATCTGACTCATTAATATACTTTCAAAGTTTTGAGAAATAGTGATGAAAAAAAAAGCCAAAAACTTATATATGTTAATAGTTTACACCAAAAAGAAATGTACTATCCCTCTCACTAAACCCTAACCTTTTGAACTGACTCATCAGGGACTTTTTAACAATACTAGGAAATATTGGTAACAGGAATAACAAGTACCAGAAGACAACAATTAGCTTTTAAAATGTTTAATCCAGAAATATACCCAAATACATAGCCATTACCAACATGTGAGGTCAGCGGAAAGAGGATAAAAGGAGTTAAGCAAGGGGACATCTGGCCTGGCTTTTTTGTGAAGTCTTCTGTTAATTTTTATGCTTGTTTAACTAACGCACATAGCATAGAAATAATATAGTAGCATAAATGTTACCAAGGGCAAGAATCAGAAACAAAAAACAATTGCCAGAAGAGGGAATTTTATACCTTTCTATGAAAGACTAGGTTATTTCAGGCAACTATGGGCTTATAACTATTTAAATAGTTAAACAGGTGGTTTTCTTCTCCTGTAGGCCACAGGCACAAACTACAATGAATATCACTTGTGAAAATCAGGCACAAGTGAATGAAGAAAAGTTTCATAACTGGACAGACAGCACCAAGAGACTTTATCACAATAACTATCCTCATGGTCAGAGTTTAGGCATATTCTGTAATTAATAAAGATTGATGTCTTTAATTATCAATTTAAATGAAAGTACAAAAATGAAATCTTTATGAGGGCTGCAATTACATACTTTCGCCTATCATTCAACAGCTGTCTGCAGTACTCTAATGCCAACTTTATTTGTAACAGATTTTATAATCAAAGTTAGCTCTGTGCAAAAACAATTTAGATTAAGGCTGGAAACTCTAGGTTTATGAGAGTCTCTAACTTTCTCCACTCCCTGAAATAATCTCTATTCAACCTTCACTCTTATAGAGGGTAAGAAGAGGTAAGAGAACCAAGCATGGCTTTTAACTATCACCTGGTCAATAGCATCAAGAAATACTGGAGTCAAAGCAGAAAAAAAAAACTCCTGTCTCTTTGCTACCATTTACCTCTTTGTTCTCATGGCCAATAAAACACACAAATCTAGGTCACTTAAAATCCTCTAATAGCTAAATGCATCTTTTTTTTTTTTTTTTTTTTTTGAGACGGAGTCTTGTTAGAGTGCAGTGGCGCAATCTCGGCTCACTGCAAGCTCCGCCTCCCGGGTTCACTCTCCGAGTAGCTGGGACTACAGGCGCCCGCCACTGCGCCTGGCTAATTTTTTGTATTTTTAGTAGAGACGGGGTTTCACCGTGGTCTCGATCTCCTGACCTCGTGATCCGCCTGCCTCGGCCTCCCAAAGTGCTGGGATTACAAGCGTGAGCCACCGCGCCCGGCGCTAAATGCATCTTTAACAAGTAACCAAGTTAAATTATTCTCCCCTGTCTCCACCTGAGAATAAACCATGATGACTACTAGGTTAGCTTCCCCACAGGTAAACTGAGGAATGGATCATGTATGCTTGGGAAGCTCTTACCCACAGTCTCATGTACACTAATGATGGCTTAGGAGCCTCTAGCACTCACACATCTTCTTGTGTTCCAAAAGCTTTACAACAGCATAGCATAGTAGCAGGCAGAATGATAAATGTCAAATCTCACTTTTGACAGTAACTACTTGTATGAATTCAGAAAGGCACCTAAACTCTCTGCCTCAGTTTCCTCATCTGTAAATTGGGAATGACACGTAGCAACCTCCCAGAATTGTTGAAATGATGAAATAAACTGAGACATGTAAAGTACTTACAACAGCCCCCAACTGAATAAGACTACACAACAGAATCGTATACTGAAGTACCATTGTGTGTCTGTGTGTAAAGAGTTTGAATGGGGTCTCTGCTCTTTGCTGATTTACGAGACTAAGAAACAGTATGACTTCAGATGCATTCCTTGGGAAACAGACTCTGAGATGAATATTTTCATGAGGGAAAGTTCTTGGAAAGTATCCTTGGGATCAACAACTATGGAGGAGCACAAGATATAGGAATGGGCACAAGGAGTAGTTGAACTGTATTACAATAGCGACAAAAGACTCAGCCAATCCCACAGGGTTCCCTGGAGCTGGGATGGTCCTTCTGACTTGGACCACCCAAGTCTCAAGGGATTGAGACTTTATAACTCCACATTGACCAGTCATTTGCTGTGGGCTGCCCTCAGGTAGGGGTCATGACCTTGGGTGCATGGGTCCCTTCAGCTAATACCCAGGCAGAGATTCAGCTGAGAACTAGCAGCCATCAGCAGTCCAGCCACTATGGGAATGGGTCCCTCAGTCCTGAAGGGAGGATCTGGACAGCACATCAGATTTATATCCACTTGTACAGAAATACAAGTGGCACAATGGTTGGGATGTACTTGATCTGGTGTGCTTTCTCTGTGGGGAAGTCTACCAAGATTCTGATTGGTCATCTCTTCCTGAAGAAGTTTATGTGAGAGAGGGAGGTGTTAGTGGGGCAGCTGGTGTCAAGACCACAACTGATACTCATTGCATTGGCTTCCTCCTGTATCTTCCCTCTTCTTGACCCCTCACTCTTGACCCTCTTCATCCCAAGCTAGTGTCTCTGCTGGTCAAGGCAGCTTAACTTGGGGGGTGACCCAGACCTCATCACTGCGGGAAATGTTCTCAGGCCATGACTTCTATACTTTTCCATTCACTCTCAAAATTGAGCAAAGGAGTACTAAGAAACTCCCGAGTGAGCCACCTAAGTGCCAACCAGATTTTTCCACACCCCCATTGGGTAGCAGCAGCCTTACTGTTTTCTTTCAGGACCAATTATCCCTGTCAGGATGGTGACTCCTTTTTTTCACTGCTGTTCTCTTGGCCTGAGGAACCTGAAGTGATGGGGTGGCAGCCATAGCTTAAAGTTTCATAGGACTGTTAAGCTGGCCCTTGATAAAAGTGTTCATCTTCTGAGAAGCAGGACCTCTAAACCCACAGATCCCAAAGTTGTGGGGACTGGAAGCCCAAATTCTTCACATGGGCTTCAAATGGTAAATGGCACTACTCCAACTTTCAAGCCTTGGTCCCTGGATCCATTCATTCTGTGTCTTGGACACACAGCACTATACAATGATGGTTAAGGGATATGCTGCACTTATACCCCATCCTCACAAGTTATCATCTCCAAATTGACACTTCACTTATGTCTTCACAAGGTCATTCTATCACTCTACTAGACAGGCAGTTTCTGGGTGGTATGGTATTTGATAAGGCTGGTGGGTCCTATGGTTATGTGTCTACTTTCACTCCTCTTTTGCTGTAAAGGGTTCCTTGGTCTGATACAATGTTATGCCAATCCTGAGCTGGTGGATCAAACACTCTCTAAGCTGCTGGATAGTGATGCTGACTTCCCTGTGAGAAGGTAGGGAAAACCCACATCCAGAATACATGCTGATTTCAAGGTGAAAAGGGTCCAGTATAATCAGGCTGTCACCGATTGTTTGGTTTTCTTGAGGGATGGCGCCATATAACAGACATCTAGGAGACTGCATAATGGGAATGGAGATTAGCTGATGTCAGCTAAGTCATTCTGTCCACTCGTTTAGACATTCATGGTGCCTTTTCCATAATGGATGCTCTCTGGTGGAGATTAACATGTAATACAAATATCTTCATGCTAAGGGCTTACTCCCATGTGTGCATCTGTATTCTTCTCCCCAGACCTCCTTATCCTCTGTCTTCCATATTCTCCTTCTATGTCCCTGACCAACCAGACAAACCATTTTCCATAGTCCATGACTTCATAAGTATTCTTACTTCTGGTTACTTCTCTTTACACACACACACACACACACACACACACACACACACACACACACACACTGAATAACAAGGGAACACCCACAACTCTACATACTGGGAGGATATTACAATGCCACTATACCTCTGAGGGACTATAGTGCATCCAAGTCTATTTTTGGCTTGTACCCAGATCAATTCATCTGTGAGTCAAGTTCAGGCTTTTTGTCTTCTCTGTTAGCTGGCCATAAGGACCCCTGGTCCCTACAGTCCTATATGTAAGCTGGGAGAGAACTGCCATTGAAACAATGATAGATGGCATGGGCTTTGTGAATGTACCACTTTTATTTATATTTGATTGTTGCTGGGATCACTAGACTTTAACTTGTGGTATGACCCAATCCAGTTCATGATAGGCCATTTGGGCTGCAGGGTCATTTGGTATCCCACTATCTAGTGCTCAGTAGCAGCCTAGGAGCTGTTTATTGAATGGTGTATAATTCTCTGCTACAGGAGGCATGTCCTAGGAGTCTGCATTGTGATTCCTTTTTAGGGGTGTTAGAAGCGGAATTTTGTGTCCCCTCCAAAAATTGTTGAAGCCCAAACCCTCAGTGTGCCTGTATTTGCAGATGGGGCATCTAAGGAAGTAATTAAGGTTGAATGGAGTCCTAACGTTTGGATCTTAATCCAATAGTTTTAGTGTCTTTATAAGAAAAGATACCAGAGCGCTCCAACTCTCTCTCTTACACAAACGTATCATACAAAAGGCCATATGATGACACAGTGAGAAGCCAGCCATCTGGAAGCCAAGAAGAGCACCTTCACCAGAACTCCACCCTGCTAGACCTTGACCTGGGACTTCTAGCTACCAGAACAGTGAGAATAAATATTTCTATTGTTTAAGCCACCCAGTCTATGGCATTTTAACATGCCCAGCAGATTAACACAGGGGGCTTTCCACAAATTCCACATGGTATCTTTTTCCACTACCAACACCTCTTATATCATATGGTCAGCCAAGTCATATGGCCTGAGTAGCAAAGCCACCTGCAGCACAGCCTAGAATGACTACCATGCCCTTTCCTGCTATGGGCCCTGCTCAGAGATGGCTGCCTTTTATATCACTCAGTTAACAGGTAGAAGAAATGTTCCCAAGTGTTGAACATACTGCTTCCAGAACTCGAAGAGGCCTAGTGGATGTTTTACCTTTTCCTGGTGATAGGAGGCTTGAAACGCAATAATTTGTTCTTTATTCTGGAGAGAAATTCCAGCATGCCCCAAACCAATAGACTCTAGAAAACTCTACTATTGTGATAAGCACCTGAATCTTCATAGGATTTATTTCCCACCATCTATAGCATGTGGATCTTTACCAACACTTCCAACATACTTGCCATTTATTGTTCATCCAGTCCAACTAACATGGTGTCATGAATATAGAGGACAAAGATGATGTACTACAGAAAATCCAGGTGGTGCATGTGTCCCTTTGGACTATATAATGTTAGAGGGTGGGAGAGTTAACATAACCTTAGAACTATTATTATTCTAGTGAATGCAAACTGTTTCTGATCCTCTTTCCTGTTAGGGATAGAAAAGAACACAGATACCAAATTAATGCTCATATACTATGTACCTGAGGCTGTGTTAATTTGTTCTAGCAAAGATACCACATCTGACACAGCTGCTACAATTGTGCTATTACTTGGTGGAGTTTGCAGTATTCTACTCTAATCCTTCAGGATCTGTATGGTTTTTTTCATTTATTAGACTAGGCTGATAAATGAAATAGGGACAAGGACTGCCTGCATCCTTTAGGTCTTTAAGGGTGGCACTAGTCTCTACCTATTGCATCAGGAATATAACATTGTTGATGCATTCTCTTGAGTAGGGTTAAGGGGTATTTTCAGAGGCTTCCACTTGGCCTCCTTACTATGACTACTCTCGCCCCACAGGCCAAGAACCAATGTGGAGGTCGTAGTGACTACCTATATGCCCATTCCATTACACATTCAGAGCCCCATGAAGTGACCACAGAGTGAATCTTTGGACCCATTGGACATATTATGAGCCAGACTTGAGCCAGGATTCCATTTATTACTGGCCTTCACATACCACTCCCTTAACAGGAAGCCACAAGTCTTAAGGTATCAAGGTCAATTTGGACCCTGTATCTAACAACCCTTAAAATTCTGACTATTCTTTTCCCAGGATACAGTTACCTGAGTAAATAGCCTTAGGTCCTTTAGGGGATAACTTGAAGAAACACTGCCATATTATTTGCCGTGCTATTATTGCAGGGGACTTCTTCCTGAGGACCCAGACTTATTTTGAATTAATGACTTCTAAGTCTGAAAACTGGCTCAGGTCCAAAACTTTGGCAAAGAATTGTAGCTTTTCACTAGGGTGGTTGCTCTCAGCCTCCTGATTATCCATCCTGCTGGGTTCTGCAGCTCCATGGCTTAGTCCCTTTCCTTGCTTAGCAAGCTCACACTTCCCTAACCTGGTTATGTTTTGCATGATGCTAGGTACCCAGGAGGTGGAAGCAGATCCCCCAAGGAGGGTAGGTGCAGTTTTGCAAAGCAAGGGTCTCTATATTGCCTTCAGGTGAGGGGTGGGGTTCTCATCTCTAACAACAAAAAAGGGGCTACTTCTGTAAGCTCAGAAGGTTTAGGGAGAGCTGGGTGAATTGCCCCATGTTTCCAGCTAAAGTTTTAGTCATTCTGTTTTTTCAGCCTGGGCCTCGGCATAGCAAGTTTGCTGGGGCTGAAAATGTAATCTTTTCTGGAGATATGCTACTCTTAAAATAAAATCCTGGGTGTGGTTTTCAGCATTTTTGCCTTCAGTCAGTAGGAGATAAGAGTCACTTTAATTTCTTTTAAGGAGGTCTGCCAGACTTTCGCACTTCAGCTTTTTTGTCTTTCTCCTATGCATTAATGGAACTCAGCAACAGCCATCCAATTCCACTGTCCTTACAATTAGTACGTGTACCTCTCAAAAATCTGAAAAGTTGCACCAGCCAAGTCATTCCCTTCCTGGGTATCCCATCCCAGTTCACCAGTGAAAGCGTTAACCATTGGATGGCTACTTCATAATAAAGATTATCCACCATTGCTAGCCAACTGCAGTGACCAAGCTCCAAATTCCCACTTCAAAATCAGCTTTCTTAGAGCCCTTCTGGTACCAAATTTCTTAGGTCAATTTCCCTGGAAAACTAATTCTGAAGGAGATTTGAAAACATGAAGTTGACTGAGGAGGACCCTTGGGTTCCACCCCTGTGGGAAAATGAAGGAAGTAGGTGTGGCCAGAAAAAAGAATTAAATTTCAATGCCGCCACAAACACAAAAGATTCAGCTGTAACACTGGGAATCTCTAGAGCTGGGATGGCCCATCCTCAAAGCAATGGGATTGGGCCTTTATTCCCCTGCCTCAGCCAATCACTGTATGAAGGCTGTCCCTGGGAAGGTGTTGTGATCCTGTGAGACACTCTTAGGTTGAAGGGAATTCCCAGGGAGGGACTCAGTATAGGAGCCTCAGTCTCTAATTTCCCATCAGTAGAGAATTAGTGACTTGGTTCTGAAGGGAAGATCTGGGTAATGCACCATAGCAACAACTACAAATACACATTACACACATACCTCTAGAACACACACACACATATTTTAAATAGAAGACCCTGAATAAGGTCAAGAATCAGTGCATCTTTTGCTCGATATTTCTAAGAAAAATAAGGTACCCCGCTGCTCAAAATCTGAAGATTGTTCTTCTACCATAAGAAAAGTATGCAAATGATTTCAATCAAGGGCAGAGTCAAGAATTTAAATGCTCTTGCCACAATGAAACCAAAAATATAACATCTAACATAGATAAATGTAGGTTCAAATTTTAATTGCACAGACTAGAGGAGACCTGATGTGACAACATTTCATGCAGAAAATATCCAGAAGGGTTAGTTCTTTCCAAGTTTAGTATTTGTCAAGAGTATAAGGCAACTATCAAGAAAGTAAATGTATTTTTATTCTCCATTAATAGAAATACAGTGTCACTAGCAGATGTCATGGTTTTGCCATAGATCCCATAATGGACAACCACATCTGGAGAGGTATTCAGTTCTGAGCCTCACATGTTAAAAGACAAAATTTAAAAACCAAACTGAGTCCTAAGAAGATCAATCAGAAATCTGAAAATAATGCCTTATGAAGAAAAGCTGAAGGGCATGGAAGTGATTACTCCAGAAAGGAAAAGATTTCATGAGAAAGAAAGAAGTCAATTGATAGTATATTGGGTCTGGGTTTCCCCAAAAAGGATAGAATTTGTGGGCAAAAATTACAGGGAGCAGATTTCAACTCAAAATAGTCAAAAACTTTCAAACAAATAGAGCTGTCAACAATGAAGCCAGCAGAGACGGCTCTGCCTAAAAGTGCTGTTAAATTAAGTTTAGCCTAAAGCTGCCTCCTAACATATTTTAAGTTCTGCCTAAAGGTTTCTCCACACACTGTGAATTGTAACCTACTCTCATAGCAATTCCAGAGTTTCAGTCAACCACAGGTTGCCAAATGTTCAATCATGTTCAAATAAGGCAAATACTGAGTTGAAACCAATTCAGCTATAGTGTTTCTATAGTTCACTTCCATCTTCCATACATCACTTTTCTTTTTCTGTCCATAAAAGTTATCCAACCATGTGGCAGCCACAGAGGCACTCTGAACCTGTTCTGGTTCTGGGGCTGCCCAATTTGAGAAGCATTCTTTGCTAAATAACTGCTAAATTTAATTTGTCTAAAAAATTTTTTGTAATAGTGTCCAAGCCAAGACCGGGCACTCCTTGGGGATGGTAGAGAGATCCCTCACTAGATAGAGATTATACCACACATATGCTTTAAAATCTTATTTTTCTAAGGCTAAGAGTTAAGAATTGAGACCATCTCAGGCCAGAGAAGAACTAAATTTCAAAACAGAGGCTGGCTTTACCTTTATCTCTCACTTGAATATCTATGATGTACCTAAAACTTTCCCCATCTCAGCATTAGGACAGAAATGCTGCTACTGTCATTCCATCTTGCCAGGAAAACAGAAGCATGGACAAATAATATCTGAAAGATGCAATGGCACGAAGTTCTAACCAATACAACTCAGATGTTTCTACTCTCATATACTCAATATGCTGATTGAAACTCTTTCTCAAGAACGCCCCAATAAACCAACCCATCTGTGTGAATTTAAGTCCAAGTCAGCTCCTTGGAGCCAGTTCCTGCATCTGGAAATAAATACAGGAGTTGGGGCTAAATAGCCCTTCAGTTCCTTTCAGCCTAAACATTCTTATAGCCCAAAGGAAGGAGGCATTGTTTTTAAGAATGCCTTAAAAGTCATTAGTTACCCCAAAGAAGCAATCTTTTTTGTGGCTATACAGAGTAGTTATGGAAGATACATTTGTTGTTGAAATGTATGACTTAGTAAGACACCTGCAAGAAAGCAAAACCTAATTCCCAGAAAGAAAAATATCTAGGAAAATCAGAGATACTTGTTAGTATTTTTTCCCGTGAGTTTACAGAAAAATTTCAAAAACCAACTGCTCAATGTTAGGTATACATAACTAGGGGAAGGTAAGGTAAGCTGATTTTAGGAACTCTGTGCTTATCCCTTTAAAACGATGTTTTCAAAAAGAAACAAAAGGAGGATATTGGGGTGTTTTGGGGGTAGAAAACCTTATAGAATACTATTAAAATAGGAACAGAACTGGCTAGTTCTTTTTTTGTAAAGATGTGAATATCATGTTACATATAGGTGTCAGATGATTTGTGTGATATTTTAAAAGTTTATCATCAACAAAGTTTCAACTATTATCTCCATTTTTATAGATAAGGAAATTATGACACAGAATAATCCAAATTTCCACAGGAAATCACTGATATAGAATTAAAAGCAAAGCCTGCCAGGCTTTTCCTGTGTCCACAAAAGTAAAGTATATATTATATGATATAATGTTATTAAAATTGCTGAAAAATTATCAAAGCCTTATTAAATAACTTTTCATCTATATTCACAAAAGGAAAAAGTGTGGTTTTTGGTTCATTTGTTTTCTTCTCATCTAAGAGCAGCATAATAGCTTAGCAGAGTGAGGAGCTGAATAGAAGGTATACTTTGAATGGTAACAAAATGCACACCTGTCCTTAAAACATTCACCTCAAGTCGAATACAGACCTGAAATATAATATTTGCATTCATCATTCCCTTGGGTTCTAGTACTCTTGGTCACTGGTAAAATACAGCATGCTCTCCAAAGGAACAACACCATCTAGTAACATTTATTTTGGATTCATTCAACAAATAAACTAGTCATCTAAAATGCTAGCCATAGCAGCTGTTAATCAGCTGCTAAAAAGATAATGTCATCTTAATTTGTGTTAATAGAATTGTAATTACATAATTTAGACAATAAAACCCAGAGAAGGAAAATGTCACTATGATTTGGGGGAGCGGTGAGAGTAAAGAAAGGGAAAGAGGGAAAGGTCTGAGGTGGCGATGTCCAGCTGGGAGGACCTGGTAAAGGAGAAGTAAAATGGAAGAAAGGGGGGATTCTGGCAATAACACCAAGATTCTGGGTTTAGAGGCTAAGGAGAAAGACACCTGCCTTGAAGAGCAAATCTGTATGGCTTCAAGGATGGGGGGTGTGCACTCAAATTTGAATGAAGAATAGCTAATGTTTGTGAGGTACTTTGCTGTTTACAAAGTACTTTCATATTCATGAAATATGTATTTAATCCATCCACCCACTGAGATAGTTTCTTTCTATCATCCTCATTTTAAAGACGAAAACTAAAGCTGGGATGAGATGATTTGCCCTGATTCACACCAAGCCTTCTACCTCCAGTCTCACATGCTCTTCACACACCACAGTGCAGCTCAAAGACGGTTCAGGTTTCTTCCACCAACTTTGGAGATATTAGAAGGAAAATGCACTCACTCAAAATAAATAGTATTGAACTAAACCATACTTCATATATTTCAAAGTGTTTTCACATACGGCAATATTGTATGTTCCTCATTTTAATTGGGGAGATCAGGAACTATTATCTCCATTTTTATAGATAAGGAAATTATGACACAGAATAAACCAAATTTCCACAGGAAATCACTGACATAGAATTAAAAGCAAAACCTACCAAGTGTGGCTTTTCTTGTCCCTTCCCAGTGCGTGGTTTTTGCAAAGCTGATCTCTGGACTATGCTGTGATGAATAAGACTTACAGAAAATAAAACTAGAAGGAGAAGGCAAAAACTCCCAGGACAAGCCAGGCATGGTGGTTTGCTCCTGTAGTCCCAACTACAAGCTGAGGCTGAGGCTAGAGGATTGCTTAAGTCCAGGAGTTCAAAGCTACAGTGTGCTATGATCATGCCTGTGACTAGCCACTGCACTCCAGTCTGGGCAACAGAGAAAAACCTGTCTTTATAATAAATAAATATTTTTTTAAAATAAAAAGCTCTCAAGACACACAGAAATAGAATAGGCCCTCGTAATCAGAGCTATATTAAACTGGTTTGGAAAAAAACTACAAGTTAAAATAGTAACAGCAATAATAAAACAACAATAATAAGTGCTTTGGAAAGGAAAAACAAGGTCTCTATTAGAGTCACCACACAGCTTTCTTATAACTGCTGCCCACACCACCAAGAAATATAATATCAAAGGTCAACACATATTAAGAATAAACCACAACAACTGCATAGGTAAGAGGCACTATGATCCCCTTTGAGCTGCCAAAATAACTATCTATTTTTTCTAAAGCTGTAGTGGAGTGGGGGGAGGTATCCTGATGTCATAGATGGGAGAAATGTTTTGACCAGCTAAGCTCATCATATGTATGTGGTCAACAACCAGAAAGTATTTTACTTTTATAAGACAGTAGGTAAATGATTCCCAGAAAAACTGAGTAATATTTGAATAAAATGTTATTTACTACAGCTGATATATTTTCTTTTTTGAGCTCTCTGTCCTGCCCTATTTAATGTTTAGTAACAGATGAAATGTATTTGTGAAAAGTCATAAGTGATACTGATATTTTGCTAATACTCTCCTACAAGAAGATTGCTTATGTCATGCTGCAGTTGGTTTACCGATTTTTTAAATTGCAAAATAAAGATCTGATAAATAATTAGCTCAGCAATTCCCAGCCTGAATTTGGTAATGCAGTCTTTCTATTCATCTTGCACCAGGATATCTGTAATTATTCCAAAGTCTAACATGGAAATTTTCCAAAAGTCTCAAAATAAACCAAGGAAAAAACTCACAAAACTTTCAGGACATAAGGTGCCAAAGAGTGTCACAAAATCAAATTATAGGTAATACAAATCTAAAAAGAAGTCTAGAGGTCACTGAATTAAACCAATGGCTCTCAGCCTTGGCTGAACATTAGAATCCCCTGGGAGCTTTTCAAAATCCTTATGTCCAGGCTGTACCCCAGACCAATTACATCAGACTCTCTGGGAGTAGGACACAGGCATTAGTAGTTTTTCAGGCTCCTCAGGAGTTTCCAATGTATAGCCAAGATTGAGAACCACTGGAATAGACCCATTAAAAGACCAGATCCTTAAAGTTGGTGCTGTCTTCTGTTAGGCTTAAGGGAAAAATAAACATTTGAAATGAGAGCATGGGCTTTGGGAGTCAGAATGCTGGCTGAATCACCTTCCAACTGCAGGAATAGAGCAAGATCTTCAAGTCTCTGGGTCTCCATATCACTTCAGAGGGCTGCTCTGAAGAATAAACTCAATGAAAGGATATGTAAAAGCACCTAATCCACTGCCTACAGGGCACACAAAAGCACCAGAGAAATATTCCTCTCCTCCTCTCCCATTCTCCCACGTGTTTTTAAGCAAGAGCTACTTCCTGACCAAATGGATCAGAGAGTAATAAATAGACCTAATCACATGTCACACTTGTTCCCAAAGTATTTAGGCATGTACAACTACAGCTATTCTTTCATCAATAATAGAACAGAAATATGTGCCCCAAGAGTCTCTATTCACTAATGATTTCCACACCAAAAGCTCATCTAAAATTTGATCATTTGAAGCAACAATGAGATACCATTTTTTGCCAGCTGGCGAAGACAAAAGACTGATAATCACCAGTGTTGGCAGAGATGTAGGGAAACAAGGTTTTACAAATTAGTACAACCTTTTTGGAGAGTAATTTGGCAGCATCTATAAAAAAATCTAAATGTACATATTCTTTCATCCAACTAATCTATTCCTGGGCACCCAGCCAGAGATATACCTACATATTTACTCATGAAGCTATTGTCCTCATTGGTTTGGTTGTATAGTTGTGTCTTGTACTCATCACTTTCTGAACTCTTCAGTTGTTTGTAGTCCATCTTCAACACTAGAAGAGAAACCCTGTAGGAAGAGTCTGACCGATCCAGCCCACCAAGTGAGAAGAGCTGGGCTTGCCAAAGGGGCCCACGTGATGGTCACATTTAGTGCCCACAATGTCATGCTGCTTGAAATGCATACTTCTTTGCTTTCTAATGCACTATCTCCATCAATCAATGTATGACCCTCTTTATTTAATATTTTATTTCAAATAATACATAAACACCCATGAACGTACTAACTCAAATGATGATATCAGCAATAACTTAGATCACTTACATTCTCTCCCCTGTGCTGTCTTCTCTATCCTTCGCCCCCTCAGGAGTAAGCACGATCCTAAACTTGGTGTTTATTGTTCCTTCTCTTGTTTTGGAATGTTACAAAAATGGTATTGTACTATTATAAATGGTTTTCTGGGATTTTAGATTTTTACTCAATCCTTTTGTGACAAGGATGAATCTGGTTGTTGTATGTATCTGTACTTCCTTGTTCATGACAGAATTAATTAACTATAATACATTTAACCATTCTCCTGGAATTGGCATTTTGTTTCCAATTTGGGACCATTAAGAACAGTGGCACTATGAAATTCTTCCTGACATTTTTATAACACAGGGGTGGTCGATTTCTGGCAGGAAATCTGGCTGCCATCACACTAACCTCATCACTCACAGGAGTCATTGATGGTCTCCTCTAAAAGGCTTAATTTCTCTCCTCCTCCTCTGCCAATCCAGGCCAGTTCAAAGTGCCCTAGGGGAGAACTTTATAAGGGGCAAGCGCTCCTTTAAAAGGCAGCACCCGGCAGCAAATATTTATTGACATAACTGGCTCCTTCCAGAACTATCCTGGCAGTTACCCCCAGCCCCAGGCTAGCTGCTTAACTTACCTACTTCCTGCCAGAATTTTAAAGATATTTTTATTTGAAAGACAAATTCCTGAACAGTTTGACTTCAATACTTTATTCCTACCAGAAAAAAAATCACCCTCCAAGAGAATTTTAGCTATAGATCTACACCCGTATCAACTCCCACATATATTGCTGTTTAGAAGTCATACTTGACGTCTAATGTCACAAAATGCAGAGAGACTTCTTGATTTTCTCTCTCTCTCTCTCTCTCTCTGTCACACACACACACATACACACGTCTGAATGAAAAATCAAGCATCAATAGCTACTGATAACCCATTTTATTTCCCCTTACCAAGCAGATATAAACACTTTAGGGAAATTTAGGAAAAGAGGAAAAACAGGATAACTATACATTGTCTTGCAATGATTTTTTTTAAGTTAATTTAGAATAGGGCCCAAGGGCCCAAAGTGTTTGTAATACCTGTGTAAATATTGCCCTTGTCTCACCAGTATTTTAAAATTTATTCTGTGTTCCCATTGTCCAAAGACCTCAAATTATATAAATCATTTATTTTTAATTAGGTTTTTAAAAGTTGCTAAATTCTGGGGGTTCAGGAGTGCCCCTGGACCCACATTTCCGAGTCAGCTCCTCTGCACACTCAGTACTCGCCCATCGATCTCCCTTGTCTTCCAACTGGCTCCCATCTGCTATCCCCTTCCTCAATCGCGCAACTGCAACAGGGAGCACTATTGCAGGAAACTCAGCCACTGGCCACCTTCCACCCCGGCAGGGACTGGAGCATTCAACTCCTGTCTAAGCTCACTTCTGAGCAGCTGCTCCCCCAAATAGCTTAATAAAACTACATCTACTCTTCCTAATGCTTTTGCCCTATGGCCAGCACCATTCTCCTCAGAGAACTCTTCGCAGACCATTGAGATGATCAGCATGAACTTCCTCAACATCTCACCACACACGCCCATCTCAACCCACACTTTTATCTATTTTTATCCACACTGATCAGTGCCAGCTTTCTTCTCATCACAGAGGAATTGACCCCCCCCTTTTCTGGTTTCTGGCTAATTCCTTCACCTGTGCTAGCAAATTCCACCCCATCCCACCCTATACTTCAGAATTCTTTCTGTCTCTAGCTTGGCTACTTCCCTGCACATCCAAGTGGTTCACTTCTTAAAACCAACAAACAAAACTTCACCATTCCTATGTCTCTCTTTTCCCCTCACAGCCAAGCTCCCTGAAAGAACAGAGGGCAATTCAACCTCATGTCCACTTCTTACCTCCTGTCCACTCCTCCACGGACTGCAATCTGGACTCCAGTCGTACCACTCCAGACTCAAGGGTTTCCGGCAAAACTCTGATATTCTCTCTCCCCATCGTTACTAAATCTACTGCTTCTTTTTTTCCCAGTGCAAACCTTAGCTGACCTCTCTGTGGCAGCTGACAATATTAACTACTCATTTCCTCTTAACAATTTTCTCCTCTCTTGTCGTATAATTCCTTCTACTTTTAATATATAGGACCATTTTTTCCTCAACTCCTTCTTTTCCTTTTTTTTTTGCCTCCTGTTCTGTTGCTTCTCTCTTAAAATGCTCCCTATGCTTCTAATCTCAGTTCTGTTCATTACTCTGAGCCCGTTTTCCTTAGAAAATACCACCTCCCCAATATCCATCCTGGAGCCTACTTCCCCTGAGCTACAGACCCACAGAGCCAACTGTCTCCAGGCATCTCCATGTGCATCCCAAGTATGACAAGTCCTACACTGAGCTCATAATTCCTCTCATTCCCAAGCTTCCACCAGTAACCATGGACTCTTCCTGTTTTCTCTTTCTAAGTAAATTACATAACCAGCTGCCTAGTCACCCAAGTGGGATCCCTGAGAAGTATGGCAGCTCCCTCACCCTGCCTCCCTGAGGCATTCAATCAGCCCCTGACACTTGTACAATCTACCTCTTTAACTTCACTGCCATCTATTTCCCTTTCTCCATTCCCATTGTATTTGCCTTAATTCAGACTCCTTTCATCATTAAAATTAATAAGAACTGCATTTACTTGAGTACTATATGCTGGGAATGTAACATACATAATGCCAGGAGGTATTATTGCCCATATTTTTACAAATAAATAAATGAGACCCAAAAAAGAAAATAACTGCATCTTGTCTCACATTCTGAGTCTAAACCCATCTACACTGCAGACAAAATCAGCTCTTCTTTTTTAAAAATCATGCTTATTGTGAAAATAACACATATACAGAGAAGGTACATAAAATAAGAACAGCATAAAAATTATTATAAAGTCATCTTTCTAAAATGCCAATCTAATCTTGCTCCTGATATTTTCCTAACCTTTTCAAAGTCTCCCTGTTGCCTTTAAGGGTAAAGTCAAACCTGAGCAAAGCACAAAGGGTCTCTGGGGATGTCAGCTCAGCTTGCTTCCTCAGCCTTTCTTAGCCACGCCCTCTCACTCACCCTGGTTCCAGCCCCACAGGCTGTATCTCCATGCTCCAGACTTTGATCCTACATGGCTCCTGGCTGAGAGTGTGGTGTATATTCTTCTCCACCCCTTGCTTCACCCCTTCCATTGGATACCTAATTTACTCTTTGGGAACTACGTCTTATTGCTCTTTTCAGAAGGAGCTTTGTCTAAGGGGGAAAAAAGACTCCTGGCAATATTGCATGGCCAAAGCCATGCTGCTCATGAAAGGCTTCGCTGTTCACCTGGAGTATCAGAAATGGGGAAGTTCTGACATATTTTGGACATGTCTACTCTGTCCAAGAAAAAAAAAATCAGGAAGAGATTTGAGGCAATCATTTTAGGTCATTTATGGTGAGTTCAGTCTACTTTGAAGACTACATCTCAGTAATTCCTACCCACAGCTCCTCATCACCCCAAAATTTAGGTGGAAGCTGCTGGTAATGTCGATTATTATATTATTGCCATTATTTTATGTAAATCTATTCAGCTGTGCAAGTTAGAAAAGTAAAACAAATCCTTAACATTTCCCTTTCTGCCCCCTCAGTCTATCATAATGTCTTATTTTGCATCTCAAATTATCTCTTGAAGCCACCTACTTCTGGTCATCTCTGGCATCACTCTCCTCATCAAAGCTATCATTGCCTCTTAGCTGAATTACTGTAGTAGCCTCTAACTCATCCAAAGAATTTACTCTGGCCTTTTCTCAGCCATTCTCCATATTGGAGCTAGTTATATTTGCAAAACACAAATATGATCATATGATCCTATCACCACTCCACCCCCATCCTGGCCTGGTTAAAACTCTTCAGTGTCTTCACTTTTATAACAAACTGAGCACTTAAATATTCCCAGCACTTAGAACAACATTAAGTGCATAATAGGTGCTCAAGAAATATTGATGAAACAAGTGAAAGAATATGACCTTCATCTGCATTCCTGCTTTCTCTAACTGAGAATTCCAGCCACCTTGACCTCCCCTCAGTTCTATATTCCCTATAATCACTTGGCTTTGCACATGTTGTCCCCTCTTTTTCATGCCTTCTCCCTTTCCTCCTTAAGCAAGTTCATTACTACCTTCTTCCTTCAAATCAGACTTTAATCATCATGTCTCCAGAGCAGGCTTCCCTCATTGCATCATGAGCCTCTTCTCCACAGTGCTTGTCACACTTGCAGTTTTACACGTGCTTATGTGATTATTTTACTGATGTCTACTACCCTGCCCTATTAGCTTGCAGCACTATGAATACAGAGACTGTGTCTGTTTTCCCTCATCAATATATCCCAGGTACTTAGCACAGTGTTTGACATTCGGTAGACACTCAACAAATAGTTAATAGATGAATGAATGCATTATAAATTAGTATTCAAAGTGTCCACTTATTTTACAATTCAATTTTAATGTAGCCCTGAAACCTAGAAACTCATGTGAGAGACAAATTACAGAAGACAATTCTCTTTCTACTCTCCTTTTTTCTTTGAAAGTCCTTGTTGGAGTCTGAAGTACAACTTTTGGGCTTCCAGGATACAATGCTTTAAAATATTATTTCATTTGAGTTCTTATAGAAACTTTGTTTAAAAACAAACGCTTCAAAAATAAAGAACAGAGGGCAGTAGAATTTGCCATAATTTACCCTAAAAAATCAAAACTTTTCTAACCTAAAGCAAAATCTCTCTTACTACCAATGAAGTATATAGACATACTCCTGCCATGGATGAAAACCTATTTAATTTTTAAATATGAATAAGAAATGATGCTGCTTGAGGCTTATCTATGAGCTTGCAAGATATTTGTTTCGAAGAACTTGCTATGTTTTAAGCATCAACACATGTAGTTTGTCGATATGTCCGACATTCCCAGGTAAAAGTAAAACTATTAGGCTATACATTTTTTAAAAGTATTACACTAATGTGTTGCTTTAGGAATGATGTGATATAATTTGGCTGTGTCCCTACCCAAATCTCAACTTGAATTATATCTCCCAGAATTCCCACATGTTGTGGGAGGGACCCAGGGGGAGGTAATTGAATCACGGGGGCTGGTCTTTCCTGTGCTATTCTTGTGATAATGAATAAGTCTCACGAGATCTGATGGTTTTATCAGGGGTTTCCACTTTTGCTTCTTCCTCATTTTTTTCTTGCCGCTGCCATGTAAGAAGTGCCTTTCACCTCCCACCATGATTCTGAGGCCTCTCCAGCCATGTGGAACCATAAGTCCAATTAAACCTCTTTTTCTTCTCAGTCTCAGGTATGTCTTTATCAGCACTGTGAAAACGAACTAATACACCATGTCTTACAACTCTTTTGTAAAATATTTTGTCAATAAGTAAAGAAGTTTCTTGCCACATTGCAGGCCAGAGCCAGTGCCATCCATTGTAGACACTGCTGCTCATATAGGAATGAATTATCAGAAATGGGGAAGTCTTAACACACTTAGGGCATGTCTTTCCTCCATGGAGTGAAGATTTGATATAATTATGTTACATGTTTGGATAACTTCTGGTGGACTGAAGATGGAATGTGGAGTGCACTTTAATTAAAGACTAAGCCAGAATTGTACTCACCCCTACCCCACAATTTAGGTGCAGAGTTGAGTTAGTAATACTCAATTCGTGGCACTCCAGCCTAATAGGTTGGTGCTAGATCTCTCCCTTGTTCTATTTCTTTCTTTTATTCAAGATCCTGTCACCCATTCTTCTCCCTACTCACTCTAATATGTTTATTATATATATGATTGGATGTGTGTATATCTTTATAAAATACAATGGCCTGCAACGCTGTCCATGATCTGGCACTAGATAACCCTCTTACTTCATCTCCTCCCCTTCTCCCCTATCTCATTCTACTCCAGCCACACTGGCCTCCTAGCCACTTCCTGAACTTACTAAACGTACCTCAGGGACTTTGTACTTGCTCTGTTTTTTTCTGCCTGAAATACGCATTGCTCAGTTATCCACATGGCCCACTCCATGTATTTGTTTAAATGTCTCTTTATGTTAAAAATCGGGGAGGAAACTTCTCTAACTGTCTTATTTTCAAAAGTAACATACCCCCTTGTCACTTTCTGTCTCCATACTGTGATTTATCTTTCACAGTTGCAGTTATTGCCTCACCAGAGAAACTTTTTTGTACCTATATATTTTTTTGTCTATCTCCTCTTACTAAAATAAGTGGCAATAGGACATCATGTTTAAATCCTAAAAACCCTAAAGTTAGCCCTACTAGGCTGGAATTTTCACTCTGCTATTTACTATGTGACCTTCAGCAGGTAATTCTCAACTCTAAAATAGGGATGATAATAGTATCTGCGTCATAGGGTTGCAATTTTGCCTGGCACACAATCCACAAAATTTAAGTATTATCTATTGTTATTATCATTACATTTATTTTATTATTAGAAATAAGCTCCATGAAGTCAAGAACAAAGTTTATTTTGTATCACCAGTGACTGGATAGTGCCTAGCAATAGCACTGAATATTTATTAAGTGAATGCTATTTTGCAAGTGCATGGTTTTTTAAAGAAAAAAAAGTATTAAGTATAACATGCATACAGAAAACTGCACTAAGTCAAAATTGTACAGCTGTATGAATTTTCTTTTTTTTCTTTTTTTTTTTTTTTTTTTTTCTTGAGACATTGTTTCACTCTTGTCACCCAGGCTGGAGTGCAATGGCGCCATCTCAGCTCAATGCAACCTCCGCCTCCTGGGTTCAAGCGATTCTCCTGACTCAGCCTCCTGAGTAGCTGGTATTACAGGCGCCTGCCGCCATGCCTAGCAAATTTTTGTCTTTTTAGTAGAGACAGGGTTTCACCATGTTGGCCAGGCTGGTCTCGAACTCCTGACCTCAGGTAATCCATCCGCCTCAGCCTCCCAAAGTGCTGGGATTACAGGCATGAGCCACTGCGCCCAGCCAGCTCTATGAATTTTCACAAAAAACAAACCCATGAAACCATCAGCCACATTAAGAAATAAAAACATTATTAGACCTCTAGAAGGCCTGTCCCAGTTACTACAGCTCACTTCCCAAAGGTAACCATTTTCTTGACTTCTATGATTATACATCAATTTTGCCTAGTTTTGAAATTTATGTAAATAGAATTATATATTATATACTCTTTAGTAACTGACTTATTTCATCTGTGTAGCACACAACAGTCATTCATTCATTCTCATTGCTGTATAGTATTCCAGCAAATACTGTATTCCAGTACAGTATTCTGGTGTGTGACTATGTCACATTTATCCATTTTGTAGTTGAAAGACACTTGGGTGAGTAGTTCCCAGTTTGGAACTATTATGAATGGTGCTACTATGAATATTCTCATCTATGTCTTTGGGACACATAGGTAAGCATGTATATATACTTAGAAGATGAATTGCAGGAAAGTAGGGCATACTTTTGTTGAACCTTACTGGATCCTGCTTATCTTAGTCTGTTCAGGATTCTATAACAAAAACACCATTACATGGATAGTTTATAAACAGAAATTTATTTCTCATAGTACTGGAGGCTAGAAAGTCCAAAATCAAGACACTGGCAGATTTGATATCTGATGAAGCACCGTTTTTATAGATCTTCTAGCTGTGTCTTTATATGGTGGAAGGGGCAAGTTTTAACCTTTTAAAGTTCTGGGGTCCCTCTTATAGGAACATTAATTCCATTCATGAGGGCTTCACTCTTATGACCTAATCACCTTCCAAAGTCACAACCTTCTAATACCATCACCTTGGGGGTTAGGTTTCAACACATGAATTAAGGGAGAGAATGGGACACAAACATTCAAACCGTAGCACTGCTGAACGATTTTCCCAAGTGCTTGCACCAGTTTTTATTCCTAATAGCAGCATGGGAGAGTACCAATATATGTGTTTTTCTAAGCAACATAAATATTATATTAGGTTCTGTTATTTCCCACTGTTTTCACTGAATATTGTGTTTCTAAGATCTATATATGTTGCTATACATTTTTTCCTTCCAACTATTGCATGGCATTTGATAGTATGCTTTCATTATTGAATTCTTTTTCTGAATTTTTTTGAATGGTGCTTGTCAGTGAAGCAGGGCTTTTGTTTGCCTTCCCTGCATCCATTCTTCTCTTCTCCCATTCTGACAGAATTACCTGCATTCAGCCACACAGTCAAGTGTTCCACCCTCAGCCCCCAAAGGCGACCCTCTTCAGTCATCTAAACCAATCAGGATATTTTTATTTCCTTTATGACCCTGTTCTGGCCAGTGAGACTTGAAGGGAAGTCTATACAGAATGGGACAGTGGGGAAGTTGCTTCTGAAAAAGGTTTCTTCATTCTTCTACAGAAACACAAGAAAGAGATCCTCTTTTCTTACCTCTAGATGTTAATGGGAGACTATGATAACAGGAATTACTGCAGCCAACTTGTGACCAGGGAGGCAGTTAGATAAAAGATGAAGAAACTTTGAGTTCCTCATGATACCACTAAGCCCGGAGCCACCCTACCTCAAGATTTGTTAGATGAGAAAATAGTTTTAGTTGGATTTTCTTATTTGCAACCAAAAGGGTCCCATTATAATAATGAAACCACTTGCATTAACTTGTTTGTTAAAAGGCATTTTGTATTAAACAGACTATTTTTCAGTCCCTCTACTTTGTTTTACATAATTTCAATTTGATGTCCCTTATTGACTATGAGGTTAATTCTGTGACACTGAGACCATCGAACAAATGGACATCTTATTCAACTTACTGGTCAGCATTCTGCAATCTTTTTATTCATAATTTCAGAAGAACATAGTTGATTTTGAACACATGATCTGCCAAGTAAAGGATATCATGATACATTTTGAGTTAGTGTTTTTAATCTTGTATTTTAGAAAAAGTATGGTAAGCCAAAATTTTCAGATATACGATTAGTCATATCCTCTATAATAAACAAATTTTATAAATTTTAAGACTTTTTTTCATTTTAATTTTGGGGTAGGCAATACATACATTGATACAATATACTCAGCATTGTCACTTCCATGGGCTTCTGGCTTATTTGACCAGTCTTTTCTAGACCAATATTTCAGTATTTCGTCTTCACACAGTATAAAATAATTACATTTGATGAAATACCTATTCTGCGTTAGGCACTGAGCTTGAACCTCTGCAAGCATTATTTAATTATACTTCTGGGAGGTATTTTTATTTTAATTTTTAAGAATATGAAATTGAGGCTCACAGAGATTAAGTAACTTACTCTAGGATTCATAGCAAGTGAGAAGCAGAGCTGGAATTTTAATCCACACCTATTAGATTACAGAACTCATACTCTTAGTCACTTTGTCATACAGCTCCTCTAACTTTTTACTATGATAATCATCGGCATATTTAAGGCTAAATGGGAGGTTCCACTAAAAAGATTTAACTTTTTAAAGTAACCTGAAATAATAATTAATCATATCGAACACTTACTGCGTACTTTCCATTTGCTATGTAACCATTTAAGAGCTCTTATCAACCAATTTACTCCTTGCAAGTCTATTTTTAGTTAAACAGCGAATTATTTGGGAATAAATAGGGTAGCAATCTGAAAATCAATTGAATTCTGATCATCTTTAACACAGAAATAAACTGGAGGACAATACATTGTTTTGTTCTATCATTTGGGAACTTTTTCCATTGCAAGAGACCAAGAAAAAATGTCAAATCAAACTGACTTAAGACTCCCAAAAAGACCATTGGCTTGTGTAACTAGGAAATCTCTAGAGGTAGAGCTCTTTTCTAACTTTTGGCTGTATCCCACCCAGTTACCTGATTTTGTTGGCTTCTTTCTCAGACTCTATTTAGTGGGCCCTGGCACCTCTAAGTTCCTCCCTCCTGATGGTAAGATAAGAGGAAGCAGCTCTCACCTCATGTATACTCAAGTGCAAGGTCAGAAGGACTTTTCCAGCAGACCGAAAATTACTTTGATTGCCCTGTCTTAAGTCCCTGCTCACCTCTGAAACTATCCTGTGGCAAAGGAGAGGCAAATCCCCCATTGTGGTGAGAGAGGAGTCACTGGCTCTACCTCCGGAACCAAAGGGTGAGGCTCCAGCCATATCAACTAGGAGGAGGGGTAGAAAGGTAGATTCTCAGAAGAAAATCAGTAAAATGGGTACTATTACAGATCATCCCCCAGAGAACCACGCCTCTTACTATTCACACCCTGCCCTCAAATCTGGGCTGGCCCTAAGACTATCTTCTTTTTTAACAGACCTTTTTTTTATAACAGTTTTAGATTTATAGAAAAAAATTAGGCCATAGTACAGAGAGATCCTATGTATTCCTTCACTCAATTTCTCCTATAATTATTATCTTACAGGTGTGTGGTACATTTATTATAATTGGTGAACTCATATTTATACATTATTATTAACTAAAGTCCACAGTAGTTTATTTAGATTTATGTAGTTTTTTGTCTAATATTGTTTTTTGTTCCTGTATCTTATCTAGACTATCACATTACATTTACTTGTCATGTTTCCTTAGACTTCTCTTGGCTATGACAGGTTCTCAGATAGACCTTCTTTGTTTTTGATAACCTTGACAATTTTTAGGAGTACTGGTCAAGTATTTGTTGGATGTCCCCTATCAGAACTTGTCTGATGTTTTTCTCATGATTAGACTAGGGTTATGAGTTTTGGGGAGGAGGACCATAAAAATAAAGCGTCATTTTTATGACTCTAATCAAGAATATATACAGTCAACACGATTTATCACTGTTGATAATGGCCTTGATCTGTGGCTGCAGTACTCTTTTCCACCCCCACCCCCATACTGTACTCTTAAGAAGGAAGTCACTACAAGCAACCCACACTTAAGGAATGGGTATTTATGCCTCCCAAGACTAAACCAGGAAGACGTTGAATCTCTGAATAGACCAATAACAGGTTCTGAAATTGAGGCAATAATAGCCTACCAACCAAAAAAAGTCCAGGACCAGAAGGATTCACAGCCGAATTCCACGAGAGGTACGAAGAAGAGCTGGTAGCATTCCTTCTGAGACTATTCTGATCAATAGAAAAAGAGGGAATCCTCCCTAACTCATTTTATGAGGTCAGCATCATCGTGACACCAAAGCCTGACAGAGACACAACAAAAAAAGAGAATTTTAGGCCAATATCCCTGATGAACATTGATGCAAAAATCTCAATAAAATACTGGCAAACCAAATTCAGAAGCACATCAAAAAGCTTATCCACCATGATCAAATCGGCTTCCTCCCTGGGATGCAAGGCTGGTTGAACATATGCAAATCAATAAACGTAATCCATCACATAAACAGAATCAACGACAAAAACCACATGATTATCTCAATAGATGCAGAAAAGGCCTTCAACAAAATTCAACAGCCCTTCATGCTAAAAACTCTCAATGAACTAGGTATTGATGGAAGGTATCTCAAAATAATAAGAGCTATTTATGACAAACCCACAGCCAATATCATACTGAATGGGCAAAACCTGGAAGCACTCCCTTTGAAAACTGGCACAAGACAAGGATGCCCTCTCTTACCACTCCTATTCAACATAGTATTGAAAGTCCTGGCCAGGGCAGTCAGGCAAGAGAAAGCAATAAAAGGTATTCAAATAGGAAGAGAGGAAGTCAAATTGTCTCTGTTTGCAGATGACATGATTGTATATTTAGAAAACCCGATTGTCTCAGCCCAAAATCTCCTCAAGCTGATAAGCAACTTCAGCAAAGTCTCAGGATACAAAATAAGTGTGCAAAAATCACAAGCATTCCTATACACCAATAACAGACAAACAGAGAGCCAAATCATGAGTGAATTCCTATTCACAATTGCTACTAAGAGAATAAAATACCTAGGAATCCAACTTACAAGGGATGTGAAGGATCTCTTCAAGGAGAACTACAAACCACTACTCAAGGAAATAAGAGAGGACACAAACAAATGGAAAAACATTCCATGCTCATGGATAGGAAGGATCAATATCGTGAAAATGGCCTTACTGCCCAAAGTAATTTATAAATTCATGCTATCCCCATCAAGCTACCACTGACTTTCTTCACAGAATTGGAAAAAACTAAACTTCATATGAAACCAAAAAAGAGCCTGCATAGCCAAGATAATCCTGGGCAAGAAGAACAATGCTGGAGGCATCATGCTACCTGACTTCAAACTATACTACAAGGCTACAGTAACCAAAACAGCATGGTACTGGTATCAAAACAGATATATAGACCAATGGAACAGAATAGAGGCCTCAGAAATAAGACCACACATCTAGCACCATCTGATCTTTGACAAACCTGACATGCACAAGCAATAGGGAAAAGATTCCCTATTTAATAAATGGTGTTGGGAAAACTGGCTAGCCATATGCAAAAAACTGAAACTGGACCCCTTCCTTACACCTTATGCAAAAATCAACTCAAGGTGGATAAAAGACTTAAATGTAAGACCTAGGACCATAAAAATCATAGAAGAAAACCTGGGCAATAACATTCAGGACACAGGCATGGGCAAAGACTTCATGACTAAAACAGCAAAAGCAATGGCAACAAAAGCCAAAATTGACAAATTGGATCTAATTAAACTAAAGAGCTTCTGCACAGCAAAAGAAACTATCACCAGCATGAATGGACAACCTACAGAATGGGAGAAAATTTTTGCAATCTATCCATCTGACAAAGGGCTAATACCCAGAATCTACAAAAAACTTAAACAAGTTTACAAGAAAAAAGCAAACAACCCCATCAAAAAAATGAGCAAAGGATATAAACAGACACTTCTCAAAAGAAGACATTTATGCAGCCAACAGACGTATGAAAAAGTGCTCATCATCACTGGTCATTAGGGAAATGCAAATCAAAATCACTTTGAGATGCCATCTCATGCCAGTTAGAACGGCGATCATTAAAATGTCAGGAAACAACAGATGCTGGAGAGGTTGTGGAAAAATAGGAACACTTTTACACGGTTGGTGGGGGTGTAAATTAGTTTAACCATTGTGGAAGACAGTGTGGCGATTCCTCAAGGATCTAGGACTAGAAATACCATTTGACCCAGCAATTTCATTACTGGGCATATACCCAAAGGATTATAAATCATTCTATGACAAAGACACGTGCACACTTAGGTTTACTGTGGCACTATTCACAATAGCAAAGGCTTGGAACCAACCCAGATGTCCATCAATGATAGACTGGATTAAGAAAATGTGGCACATATACACCATGGCATACTATGCAACCATAAAAAAGGATGAGTTCATGTCCTTTGCAGGGACATGGATGAAGCTGGAAACCATCACTCTCAGCAAACTATTACAAGATCAGAAAATCAAACACCGCATGTTCTCACTCATAAGTGGGAGTTGAACAATGAGAACACATGGACACAGGGAGGGAAACATCACACACCAGGGCCTGTGGGGGGTGGGGGGGCTACAGGAGGGATGACATTAGGAGAAATACCTAATGTCGGTGACAGGTTGATGGGTGCAGCAAACTACCATGGCACATGTATACCTATGTAACAAAACTCCACGTTCTTCACATGTAACCCAGAACTTAAAGCATAATAATTAAAAAAAAAAGGAATGGGTATTTATGCTTCCCCTCCTTGAGGATGCAATATCCACATAAATCATTTAAATTCTTCAAGGGATGTTTGTCTATTCTCATCCATTTATGTATTCATTTATTTGATCATTTGTGCAAAGATTCCTAGCCCATACTTTGGGCTATAATCTAACACTACTTTATTTTTTTGTTGCTGAAATTGTTCCAGCTTTGGCCATTGGGAGCTCTTTCAGTCGGCTCCTGTGTATGACTAGCTTTTTGACAAATAGAATGCAACAAAACTGAGGATGCATGACCTTCTAAGCTAGGTCATAGAAAGTCTTGCAGCTTCTGCCAGGGTCTCTTGAATTCTCACTCTGGAGGAAATCGCTCTCATAAAAACTGTAACTACTCCACAGTTACACTGTAACATTGTGATGAATCTGAAGATAGTCATGTGAAAAGGCCATGTGGACAGAGAAAGATACCAACCTCTAGCTCTTCCAGTCATTCCAGAAGATGAGCCAAAGATGTGCATCAGGAAGCCATCTTAGATATCCACCCCAGGCAAGCCTTCAGATTACTCTAGCCCCAGCCACCATCAGACCACCACCATATGAGAGGTCCCAAACAAGAATTCCAAGCTGAGTTGAGCCTGGTCAAGCTACAGAGCCATGAGCAATAGCAGTGAATTGTTTTAAGCCACTAAATGTTGGGGTTTTTTGTGATGTCACAGAAGACAACTGAAACAGATGCAAAAATCTACTAGATATAATATTAACTGCCAACCTAGCACAAGTTTTATTAAACATATATAGTGTTGGCATTCTTGTTTCATTGCCCAAAAAGAATCATTTATCCACACATACATGGCAAAATGTTAATGAATCTTTTTCTTCTCAAATAATAAAGTTATTTAACTTCTGGAGGCCTTCAGGTGACATTCTGATTAAGAACGTTGCCCCACACAGATAGTTAGGCTTTCTAAAGATATTAATGTCAGTTCAAAACCAGTAATATTTGTCTTGAGTAACTGCTGCTTGCCTAACAATTAGTCATAGCAAAGTAGACTTTTGAGTAGAATTTTCAGGCAGCAGAGTCTTTAAGAACACAGAAACCTGAAACGTTTCCCAGCGTCATGGTAGGAAATGTATTTCTACATCTGAGCCAATTTAAACTTCTATTGGCACCTTTACATGGGATTGGGGAACACAGGTCTCCATTCTACCACAGGGAAGAAGTCATTGCTTTTCTACATGCACTGTACATTTCCTGGAGTTAATGTGGTAGGGACTGTGGGGAAAGAAGCCAAAATATGCCTCCAGAAGAGATAAGATTATTAGTGTCAAGATTAGATTACCAGATTCAAAGAGGCTAGGTCACATCTATTTTTTCTACAAGGAAAGGTAGATCAGATTTCCATTTTATTCCTGACTCTCCTCTCTTTATTCATATTTCTTCCCTATCATTGAGAACAGTTTGCTCTCAGACATTTTATTTACAAATACATTTAAGTTTCATTAATGCATATTCGTTTTGTCTAGAATTTGCAATTATTTGACTTGGCTTGGGTTTATGTTTATCTTGGGATAATGAACGTGTTTGCCTAACAAATTAACAGGGCAAACAACACTAAGAAGGGCTTATTTCAAAATAGTTAAGATCAAAATATTTGTATCATCTTAAATATTAATTATGTATATACAAACATGTATTGCTAATCTGCAACCAAGTTCTTACCTATTCACTAGAGATTCAGCTTGAAAGTAGTTATCAATTAAAGTTTCCTAAACAATAAAAATAATACGTTCTTAAATATTCACCAAGCAAGGCCACTAGAGAGTCTAGAGACAGAGACTCCTTGAAGGCAGTGATAGTGCCCTGGCACCTAAACATGTAGATTGGACCTCAAGAGGTACTCAGTAAATGTTTACTGAATGAATTAACAATGATTCAGACTTCATTGGTTTAAGTACAGGGATTTGTATAATATAGAGGTCTCAAATGGCAGTTTATGGGTAAAATCCAGTCCATAGTCTTATCTGGTGTGGCCTGCATATTGTTATATTTTGTTTTTATTTTCTTAAAAAGGGAATAAATTCATGTAGTTCAAATTCTTTTTTTAAAAAGCGTATACTGTACAGTAAATAGTCTCACTCCCACCTCTGTGTCTTATCTCCCCATTTCCCCCCAACTTCTCTCAAGGTCATCCCTTATATTAGTTTCTTGTGTATTCTTCTATTGTATCTTTAGGCAAATTCCAAAAAAAAAATGCATTGATAGTCTTATTTCTCCCCTTTTTACAAAGGTAAAATATTATACATCCTGCTTTTTCTCTCTCTCTTTTCTTTTT